>NW_021823151.1:7500-32500 GCF_901001165.1 Salmo trutta
AGGTTTTCAGCTCCATAGCAAAAAAAACCACAAAGACACACACTCCGGCATAGCCAACAAGTTGCGACAAGTAGTGAGTTAAAACCACCGTTCTCTACAGTCATACACTCTCACACCCCGAAACAAGTCAACTTGGAATCCAAACTTTCCAGGCAACATGCTAAAAACCACAACCCAGTCAAACCAGCCTCCTTCTCGTTGCCTAGGTTTAGGGTAGCGGGGTACCGTGTGGGGTTGGCTCTGTCGCCATGCATTAGTGTGTCCCGAGTCACGTGGTCCGACCACAACCTCTTCATAAACCCTTCTTTCCCATGGCTGTTGGGTGGTCTCCGCTGTCCTACCTCAGGCTGTCCTACCTCAGGCTGTCCTACCTCAGTCTGTCCTACCTCAGGCTGTCCTACCTCAGGCTGTCCTACCTCAGGCTGTCCTACCTCAGGCTGTCCTACCTCAGTCTGTCCTACCTCAGTCTGTCCTACCTCAGTCTGTCCTACCTCAGGCTGTCCTACCTCAGTCTGTCCTACCTCAGTCTGTCCTGTGTGTGTGTTGTTGTGTGTATAGTCTCCGCTGTCCTACCTCAGTCTGTCCTACCTCAGTCTGTCCTGTGTGTGTGTTGTTGTGTGTATAGTCTCCGCTGTCCTACCTCAGTCTGTCCTACCTCAGGTTGTCCTGCGTGTGTTGGGTAGTCTCCGCTGTCCTACCTCAGTCTGTCCTACCTCAGTCTGTCCTGTGTGTGTGTTGTTGTGTGTATAGTCTCCTGTGTCCTACCTCAGTCTGTCCTGTGTGTGTGTGTGTTGTAGTGTGTATAGTCTATAGTGTCCTACTTCATTCTGTCCTACCTCAGTCTGTCCTACCTCAGTCTGTCCTACCTCAGTCTGTCCTACCTCAGTCTGTCCTGTGTGTGTGTTGCAGTGTGTATAGTCTCCGCTGTCCTACCTCATTCTGTCCTGTGTCGGTGGGTTGTAGTGTGTATAGTCTATAGTGTCCTACCTCAGTCTGTCCTGTGTGTGTGTTGTTGTGTGTATAGTCTCCGCTGTCCTACCTCAGTCTGTCCTACCTCAGTCTGTCCTGTGTGTGTGTTGTTGTGTGTATAGTCTCCGCTGTCCTACCTCATTCTGTCCTGTGTCGGTGGGTTCCTGTGTGGAGCAGGCAGCTGCAGCAGTCATCCTAACAGTCCTGATGGCCGTGCCGGGACGCTAACTAACCACCAACCTCTCACTGACGCTAGCAGCCTGTGCTGACGACAACCTCTCGCTGAGATCCTGAGAGACACACTGAGCCCCTGTTGCCCAGGCAGACTCTGCCCCTACCTCCCCCCTGTCCCGTCCCCAAACCTCCTCCCCCTTCCCCCTATTCACAGGCAAATAGTAGGCTAAATACCAGATGGGCTTGTCCCAGCAACTGCAGGACAGGCAGAGAGGGGGAGGAGGGGGTAAGAGGGAGGAGGGAGGGGAGGAGAAAGGGAGGGGACGACTCTGTCGCTGCCACTACAAAGCCACTTCAGTGAAAGCAAGGAAAAAGGGAGGGAGGGAGGGAGAGAGGGAGGCATGGAGGGGGGAGGGAGGGAGAGAGGGAGACATGGAGGGAGGGAGGGAGGGAGGGAGGGAGGGAGGGAGGGAGAGAGGGAGGCATGGAGGGAGGGAGGGAGGGAGGGAGAGAGGGAGGGAGGGAGGCATGGAGGGAGGGAGGGAGGGAGGGAGAGAGGGAGGCATGGAGGGGGGAGGGAGGGAGGGAGGCATGGAGGGAGGGAGGGAGGGAGGGAGGGAGGGAGAGAGGGAGGCATGGAGGGGGGGAGGGAGGGAGGGAGGGAGGGAGGCATGGAGGGAGGGAGGGAGGGAGGGAGGGAGGGAGGGAGAGAGGGAGGCATGGAGGGGGGAGGGAGGGAGGGAGAGAAGGAGGGAGGGAGGGAGGGAGGCATGGAGGGGGGAGGGAGGGAGAGAGGGAGGCATGGAGGGAGGGAGGGAGAGAGGGAGGCATGGAGGGGGGAGGGAGGGAGAGAGGGAGGCATGGAGGGAGGGAGGGAGGGAGGGAGAGAAGGAGGGAGGGAGGTCAAACTTGGCACTGGACTGCTACCTGGACTGTGCGAACAGCGAACACCCCTTCCCACAACACACACTCTCACGTGTACACACACACACACACACACACACACACACACAGACCCTGTCAGGCAGAGCAGGCTTAGTTTGATAGATGAGTAGGGCTGGTGCCTGTGGCCTCTACTATTGTGTCTTATTGTACACACTGGATATACACTATGAGGTAGACATATGACTGTGGGGAGAGACGTGACCAATCAAAGGCCAGAGGCAGGCGAGCTCCTGGGGACATGGAAAAGCTACATGTCTCATACATTGTCTCTCCATAAACGGTCTGTTTCCAACAGACAACACTTCCCTCCAATTCTGGGCTGTGTGTTCGGAACAAAGAAGATCATGTATTTTATTTTTTACCTTTATTTAACGAGGCAAGTCAGTTAAGAACAAATTCTTATCTACAATGACAGCCTACCAGGGAACAGTGGGTTAACTGCCTTGTTCAGGGGGCAGAACGACAGATTTGTACCTTGTCAGCTCGGGGATATGCACTTGAAACCTTTCAGTTACTAGTCCAACGCTCTAACCACTGGCTACCTGCTGCCGTATTGACATTGGAAGGTGCTGACAGGAGGGTTGATCCTATAGAATGACATACAGAACTGATTTATAGGATCTCTGTGGTTGATCCTATAGAATATAACTGATTTATAGGATCTTTGTGGTTGATCCTATAGAATATAACTGATTTATAGGAGCTCTGTGGTTGATCCTATAGAATATAACTGATTTATAGGAGCTCTGTGGTTGATCCTATAGAATATAACTGATTTATAGGATCTCTGTGGTTGATCCTATAGAATATAACTGATCCTATGACTGGGTCACTGCAGGACTGTTGACAGAGAAGCTGCTAGGGGCTTTGACATGCTAATTTAGTCCTTTGATTGGTTAAGAAGCAGGAAGTGTGTGTCAGTCCGTGGGGTCTCGGTGTAGGCTGAGGTTCTCTGAGACGCTGCAGGATATCAATATCCTCCCGATCAATAACCTGTGCCGCTCACAGCCTGTTACACCATACTGCACCGTGACCAAACCACAGAGGAACCGATCAATACTCCTTCTGTCAGGTCAAATACACAACAATACATCTCCATCTAGCTACTGGGGCAGTAATACATCTCCATCTAGCTACTGGGGCAGTAATACATCTCCATCTAGCTACTGGGGCAGTAATACATCCCCATCTAGCTACTGGGGCAGTAATACATCTCCATCTAGCTACTGGGGCAGTAATACATCCCCATCTAGCTACTGGGGCAGTAATACATCCCCATCTAGCTACTAGGGCAGTAATACATCCCCATCTAGCTACTGGGGCAGTAATACATCCTCATCTAGCTTCTGGGGCAGTAATATTGGACAAAACATTTGGACCACTACACTATGGCTCTGATCCAATGTCCATACTTGTACCCTACTTAGAATGAAGTTATATACCTGTGCCCTACTTAGAATTAAGGTATGCATTGGGCATGCGTCCTAAGTGGCATATTAGTTTGGATATTGGAAGGTAGATTAGGACTGTGTTAGGAAGGTAGATTAGGACTGTGTTAGGGTGCTAAATTAGGACTGAGTTAGGAAGGTAGATTAGGACTGAGTTAGGAAGGTAGATTAGGACTGAGTTAGGAAGGTAGATTAGGACTGTGTTAGGAAGGTAGATTAGGACTGAGTTAGGAAGGTAGATTAGGACTGAGTTAGGAAGGTAGATTAGGCCTGTGTTAGGCAGGTAGATACCATGTGTCTATAGGAGAGGAAATGGTATGGTCTCCATACAGGCTGTAACCGGTTTCTTCACCAGAGATGACTTCTCAAGGTGGGACAGATGCTCTCTGGGAGTCTCTAGGGGAACGGCACAAAGCAACAGCCGTGACCGCTCCTAACCAAACACAATCTAGTGAAACTAATGGAAGCCAGGTTCGAGGAGGATACAGCAACAACAGAACTAGAACAAGGTGGCCTGTCTTGTCCATGTAATGCTAAAGTAAACATACAGCTTTGACTAATGTTTACTGAGACAAAACTCTTACCAATGTGACTGTAATGAACAGAGGACAGTAAAGATAAGAGTCTTGTCTCCAGGGTGGTAGCTCTAGCTAGCTGCTAGCTGGTTACATTGTTAGCGTTGGGTGTTAGCGGCAGGCCTTGTCTCCAGGGTGGTAGCTCTAGCTAGCTGCTAGCTGGTTACATTGTTAGCGTTGGGTGTTAGCGGCAGGCCTTGTCTCCAGGGTGGTAGCTCTAGCTAGCTGCTAGCTGGTTACATTGTTAGCGTTGGGTGTTAGCGGTAGGCCTTGTCTCCAGGGTGGTAGCTCTAGCTAGCTGCTAGCTGGTTACATTGTTAGCGTTGGGTGTTAGCGGCAGGCCTTGTCTCCAGGGTGGTAGCTCTAGCTAGCTGCTAGCTGGTTACATTGTTAGCGTTGGGTGTTAGCGGCAGGCCTTGTCTCCAGGGTGGTAGCTCTAGCTAGCTGCTAGCTGGTTACATTGTTAGCGTTGGGTGTTAGCGGCAGGCCTTGTCTCCAGGGTGGTAGCTCTAGCTAGCTGCTAGCTGGTTACATTGTTAGCGTTGGGTGTTAGCGGCAGGCCTTGTCTCCAGGGTGGTAGCTCTAGCTAGCTGCTAGCTGGTTACATTGTTAGCGTTGGGTGTTAGCGGCAGGCCTTGTCTCCAGGGTGGTAGCTCTAGCTAGCTGCTAGCTGGTTACATTGTTAGCGTTGGGTGTTAGCGGCAGGTCTTGTCTCCAGGGTGGTAGCTCTAGCTAGCTGCTAGCTGGTTACATTGTTAGCGTTGGGTGTTAGCGGCAGGTCTTGTCTCCAGGGTGGTAGCTCTAGCAAGCTGCTAGCTGGTTACATTGTTAGCGTTGGGTGTTAGCGGCAGGTCTTGTCTCCAGGGTGGTAGCTCTAGCTAGCTGCTAGCTGGTTACATTGTTAGCGTTGGGTGTTAGCGGCAGGCCTTGTCTCCAGGGTGATAGCTCTAGCTAGCTGCTAGCTGGTTACATTGTAAGCGTTGGGTGTTAGCGGCAGGCCTTGTCTCCAGGGTGGTAGCTCTAGCTAGCTGCTAGCTGGTTACATTGTAAGCGTTGGGTGTTAGCGGCAGGCCTTGTCTCCAGGGTGGTAGCTCTAGCTAGCTGCTAGCTGGTTACATTGTAAGCGTTGGGTGTTAGCGGCAGGCCTTGTCTCCAGGGTGGTAGCTCTAGCTAGCTGCTAGCTGGTTACATTGTTAGCGTTGGGTGTTAGCGGCAGGCCTTGTCTCCAGGGTGGTAGCTCTAGCTAGCTGCTAGCTGGTTACATTGTAAGCGTTGGGTGTTAGCGGCAGGCCTTGTCTCCAGGGTGGTAGCTCTAGCTAGCTGCTAGCTGGTTACATTGTAAGCGTTGGGTGTTAGCGGCAGGCCTTGTCTCCAGGGTGGTAGCTCTAGCTAGCTGCTAGCTGGTTACATTGTTAGCGTTGGGTGTTAGCGGCAGGCCTTGTCTCCAGGGTGGTAGCTCTAGCTAGCTGCTAGCTGGTTAGATTGTTAGCGTTGGGTGTTAGCGGCAGGCCTTGTCTCCAGGGTGGTAGCTCTAGCTAGCTGCTAGCTGGTTACATTGTTAGCGTTGGGTGTTAGCGGCAGGCCTTGTCTCCAGGGTGGTAGCTCTAGCTAGCTGCTAGCTGGTTACATTGTTAGCGTTGGGTGTTAGCGGCAGGCCTTGTCTCCAGGGTGGTAGCTGGTTACATTGTAAGCGTTGGGTGTTAGCGGCAGGCCTTGTCTCCAGGGTGGTAGCTCTAGCTAGCTGCTAGCTGGTTACATTGTAAGCGTTGGGTGTTATTGGCAGGCCTTGTCTCCAGGGTGGTAGCTCTAGCTAGCTGCTAGCTGGTTACATTGTAAGCGTTGGGTGTTAGCGGCAGGCCTTGTCTCCAGGGTGGTAGCTCTAGCTAGCTGCTAGCTGGTTACATTGTAAGCGTTGGGTGTTAGCGGCAGGCCTTGTCTCCAGGGTGGTAGCTCTAGCTAGCTGCTAGCTGGTTACATTGTTAGCGTTGGGTGTTAGCGGCAGGCCTTGTCTCCAGGGTGGTAGCTCTAGCTAGCTGCTAGCTGGTTACATTGTAAGCGTTGGGTGTTAGCGGCAGGCCTTGTCTCCAGGGTGGTAGCTCTAGCTAGCTGCTAGCTGGTTACATTGTAAGCGTTGGGTGTTAGCTGCAGGCCTTGTCTCCAGGGTGGTAGCTCTAGCTAGCTGCTAGCTGGTTACATTGTAAGCATTGGGTGTTAGCGGCAGGCCTTGTCTCCAGGTTGGTAGCTCTAGCTAGCTGCTAGCTGGTTACATTGTAAGCGTTGGGTGTTAGCGGCAGGCCTTGTCTCCAGGGTGGTAGCTCTAGCTAGCTGCTAGCTGGTTACATTGTTAGCGTTGGGTGTTAGCGGCAGGCCTTGTCTCCAGGGTGGTAGCTCTAGCTAGCTGCTAGCTGGTTACATTGTAAGCGTTGGGTATTAGCTGCAGGCCTTGTCTCCAGGGTGGTAGCTCTAGCTAGCTGCTAGCTGGTTACATTGTTAGCGTTGGGTGTTAGCGGCAGGCCTTGTCTCCAGGGTGGTAGCTCTAGCTAGCTGCTAGCTGGTTACATTGTTAGCGTTGGGTGTTAGCGGCAGGCCTTGTCTCCAGGGTGGTAGCTCTAGCTAGCTGCTAGCTGGTTACATTGTAAGCGTTGGGTATTAGCTGCAGGCCTTGTCTCCAGGGTGGTAGCTCTAGCTAGCTGCTAGCTGGTTACATTGTTAGCGTTGGGTGTTAGCGGCAGGCCTTGTCTCCAGGGTGGTAGCTCTAGCTAGCTGCTAGCTGGTTACATTGTTAGCGTTGGGTGTTAGCGGCATGCCTTGTCTCCAGGGTGGTAGCTCTAGCTAGCTGCTAGCTGGTTACATTGTAAGCGTTGGGTGTTAGCGGCATGCCTTGTCTCCAGGGTGGTAGCTCTAGCTAGCTGCTAGCTGGTTACATTGTTAGCGTTGGGTGTTAGCGGCATGCCTTGTCTCCAGGGTGGTAGCTCTAGCTAGCTGCTAGCTGGTTACATTGTAAGCGTTGGGTGTTAGCGGCAGGCCTTGTCTCCAGGGTGGTAGCTCTAGCTAGCTGCTAGCTGGTTACATTGTTAGCGTTGGGTGTTAGCGGCAGGCCTTGTCTCCAGGGTGGTAGCTCTAGCTAGCTGCTAGCTGGTTACATTGTTAGCGTTGGGTGTTAGCGGCAGGTCTTGTCTCCAGGGTGGTAGCTCTAGCTAGCTGCTAGCTGGTTACATTGTTAGCGTTGGGTGTTAGCGGCAGGCCTTGTCTCCAGGGTGGTAGCTCTAGCTAGCTGGTTACATTGTAAGCGTTGGGTGTTAGCGGCAGGCCTTGTCTCCAGGGTGGTAGCTCTAGCTAGCTGCTAGCTGGTTACATTGTTAGCGTTGGGTGTTAGCGGCAGGCCTTGTCTCCAGGGTGGTAGCTCTAGCTAGCTTCTAGCTGGTTACATTGTAAGCGTTGGGTGTTAGCGGCAAGCCTTGTCTCCAGGGTGGTAGCTCTAGCTAGCTGCTAGCTGGTTACATTGTTAGCGTTGGGTGTTAGCGGCAGGCCTTGTCTCCAGGGTGGTAGCCCTAGCTAGCTGCTAGCTGGTTACATTGTAAGCGTTGGGTGTTAGCTGCAGGCCTTGTCTCCAGGGTGGTAGCTCTAGCTAGCTGCTAGCTGGTTACATTGTTAGCGTTGGGTGTTAGCGGCAGGTCTTGTCTCCAGGGTGGTAGCTCTAGCTAGCTGCTAGCTGGTTACATTGTTAAGAGCACCTTGGGGCTGCTTAGTGATTAGTAATAAGACCTTCTGGAGTAGAACAAGGCCACAAATGGCACCATATTCCCATAGGGCTCTGGTCAAAAGTAGTGCACTATATAGGGAATATAGTCCCATTTGGGATGCGGCCTCTGTTTATCAATGTACAGCCTGGGACAATACATAGCCACCCAGCCAGGCAGCCACAACCTGAGCCAAACTCATTCAGAACTCTTAACAGAGAACCCTGGCTGTGCCAACACTGTCTGTCTTTCACCTCATTCCCACTGGACTAGGACAGCTACTGAAGCCACCAGGAAATAGACGCTCTATTGACAAGGACTACTGTGTGGGTGACAGTCCCTACTGCTTGACGTATAGGGAGGGTAGTGCATTCATACACTAATAGCTGTCAATTCAATACGCAAAGCCTGAAACAGTGTTCGAAGGAAAAATATGTGCAAGACAACAATTTTGCCCAAAGCGAGGCTGGAGTATTGAGACCAGGTTGGGGTATTGAGACCCAGGCTGGGGTATTGAGACCAGGTTGGGGTATTGAGACCCAGGCTGGGGTATTGAGGCCAGGCTGGGGTATTGAGGCCAGGCTGGGGTATTGAGGATAGACTGGGGTATTGAGGCCAGGCTGGGGTATTGAGACCAGGCTGGGGTATTGAAGCCAGGCTGGGGTATTGAGGCCAGGCTGGGGTATTGAGGCCAGGCTGGGGTATTGAGAACAGGCTGGGGTATTGAGTCCAGGCTGGGGTATTGAGGCCAGGCTGGGGTATTGAGACCAGGCTGGGGTATTGAAACCAGGCAGAGGCTGGGGTATTGAGGTCAGGCTGGGGTATTGAGACCCGGCAGAGGCTGGGGTATTGAGCCCAGGCTGAGGCTGGGGTATTGAGGCCAGGCTGGGGTATTGAGGCCAGGCTGGGGTATTGAGGCCAGGCTGGGGTATTGAGAACAGGCTGGGGTATTGAGAACAGGCTGGGGTATTGAGGCCAGGCTGGGGTATTGAGTCCAGGCTGGGGTATTGAGGCCAGGCTGGGGTATTGAGACCAGGCTGGGGTCTTGAGACCAGGCTGGGGTCTTGAAACCAGGCAGACGCTGGGGTATTGAGGCCAGGCTGGGGTATTGAGGCCAGGCTGGGGTATTGAGTCCCAGACTGTGGTATTGAGACCAGGCTGGGGTATTGAGACCAGGCTGGGGTATTGAGGCCAGGCTGGGGTATTGAGGCCAGGCTGGGGTATTGAGACCAGGCTGGGGTATTGAGTCCCAGACTGTGGTATTGAGCCCAGGCTGGAGTATTGAGGCCAGGCTGGGGTATTGAGGCCAGGCTGGGTTATTGAGCCCAGGCTGGGTTATTGAGAACGGGCTGAGGCTGGAGTATTGAGACCCAGGCTGGGGTATTGAGACCAGGCTGGAGTATTGAGGCCAGGCTGAGGCTGGGGTATTGAGTCCCAGACTCTGGTATTGAGACCAGGCTGGGGTATTGAGAACAGGCTGAGGTATTGAGACTAGGCTGGGGTATTGAGGCCAGGCTGGGGTATTGAGACCAGGCTGGGGTATTGAGTTCAGGCTGGGGTATTGAGAACAGGCTGGGGTATTGAGACCAGGCTAGAGTATTGAGGCCAGGCTGGGGTATTGAGGCCAGGCTGGGGTATTGAGACCAGGCTGGGGTATTGAGTACAGGCTGGGGTATTGAGTACAGGCTGGGGTATTGAGGCCAGGCTGGGGTTATTGAGACCAGGCTGGGGTATTGAGACCAGACTGGGGTATTGAGGCCAGGCTGGGATATTGACCCCAGGCTGGGGTATTGACCCCAGGCTGGGGTATTGAGCCCAGGCTGGGGTATTGAGCCCAGGTTGGGGTATTGAGGCCAGGCTGGGATATTGAGAACAGGCTGGGGTATTGAGACCAGGCTGGGGTATTGAGGCCAGGCTGGGGTATTGCGGCCAGGCAGAGGATGGGTTATTGAGTCCAGGCTGAGGGTGGGGTATTGAGACCAGGCTGGGGTATTGAGGCCAGGCTGGGGTATTGAGGCCAGGCTGGGGTATTGAGGCCAGGCTGGGGTATTGAGGCCAGGCTGGGGTATTGAGGCCAGGCTAGGGTATTGAGGCCAGGCAGAGGATGGGGTACTGAGACCAGGCTGAGGGTGGGGTATTGAGACCAGGCTGGGGTATTGAGGCAAGGCTGGGGTATTGAGACCAGGCTGGGGTATTGAGTCCCAGACTGTGGTATTGAGACCAGGCTGGGGTATTGAGGCCAGGCTAGGGTATTGAGGCCAGGCAGAGGATGGGGTATTGAGGCCAGGCTGAGGGTGGGGTATTGAGACCAGGCTGGGGTATTGAGGCCAGGCTGGGGTATTGAGCCCAGGCTGGGGTATTGAGTCCCAGACTGTGGTATTGAGGCCAGGCTGGGGTATTGAGTCCCAGACTGTGGTATTGAGAACAGGCTGGGGTATTGAGAACAGGCTGGGGTATTGAGGCCAGGCTGGGGTATTGAGGTCAGGCTGGGATATTGAGACCAGGCTGGGGTATTGATTCCAGGCTGGGGTATTGAGGCCAGGCAGAGGATGGGGTATTGAGTCCAGGGTGGGGTATTGAGACAAGGCTGGGGTATTGAGGCCAGGCTGGGGTATTGAGGCCAGGCTGGGGTATTGAGACCAGGCTGGGGTATTGAGAACAGGCTGAGGCTGGAGTATTGAGACCCAGGCTGGGGTATTGAGACCAGGCTGGAGTATTGAGGCCAGGCTGAGGCTGGGGTATTGAGACCAGGCTGGGGTATTGAGACCAGGCTGGGGTATTGAGAACAGGCGGGGGTATTGAGAACAGGCTGGGGTATTGAGGCCAGGCTGGGGTATTGAGAACAGGCTGGGGTATTGAGGCCAGGCTGGGGTATTGAGAACAGGCTGGGGTATTGAGGCCAGGCTGGGGTATTGAGACCAGGCTGGGGTATTGAGACCAGGCTGGGGTATTGAGACCAGGCTGGGGTATTAAGGCCAGGCTTGGGTATTGAGGCCAGGCTGGCGTATTGAGACCAGGCTGGGGTATTGAGGCCAGGCTGGGGTATTGAGCCCAGGCTGGGGTATTGAGACCCAGGCTGGAGTATTGAGGCCAGGCTGGGGTATTGAGGCCAGGCTGGAGTATTGAGGCTCTGCTCTCTGATATCTCTGCAGTGGACTTACGACTGATCGTTCCGATATCTCTACAGTGGACTCACCACTGATCGTTCTGATATCTCTGCAGTGGACTTACGACTGATCGTTCCGATATCTCTACAGTGGACTCACGACTGATCCTTCTGATATCTCTACAGTGGACTCACGACTGATCCTTCTGATATCTCTACAGTGGACTCACGACTGATCCTTCTGATATCTCTACAGTGGACTCACGACTGATCCTTCTGATATCTCTACAGTGGACTTACGACTGATCCTTCTGATATCTCTACAGTGGACTCACGACTGATCGTTCTTGCACAGCCTTTTGTATTCCTCTCAGACATGTGAGACTTCATCACACCCACACACTGTACTCTGTCTTTGGGACCATCTGGTGCCTAAAGAGGTCACTGTCCGGCATGTGACATGCTGTGGGGGGGGGACAGACCACATACGATGTAACCCAGCCCATACCCCATACACCCCTGTCCTCCCTTACCCCCTGTCTCCAAACCCCCACCCTATGTCTCCTATCCTGTGTCCCTCCCCCCCCACCCCCCCAGGCCAAATCCCAATCACAGCACAAGTCAATGATCAGTGCAGCGCTGCACTTTCAATGGGAGATGATTAGCGCAATGTGTAAAGCTGCCCTTTAGCCACAATCACCCCCCATCTCCTCCTCCCTTCACCTCAGTGCTAACGGTCACTTTCCCCTGATCTGTGATGGGGCTGTCTGTCTGTCTGGCTGTCTGTCTGGCTGTCTGTCTGTCTGTCGGTTTGGCTGTATGTCTGTCTGTCTGTCTGTCTGTCTGTCTGTCTGTCTGTCTGTCGGTTTGGCTGTCTGTCTGTCTGGCTGTCTGGCTGGCTGTCTGTCTGGCTGTCTGGCTGTCTGTCTGTCTGTCGGTTTGGCTGTCGGTTTGGCTGTCTGTCTGGCTGTAGGGGGTTTCCTACAGGGAGAGACATGTTAATAAAGGGTTAGGAATATGTGTCAAGAGCCCAGGGCTGTAGATGTGGATGTGGATTGGTATTGTTTTGGCGTCCCTACTCTGTGGGACAGAAGAACATAGGGGTTGGTGGACACAAACAATGTCTATATTTGGTCCAATACATGTCTTTATGTTCCTGTTACAGCTTCAGAGAGACTTCCAGACCTTTTCTGTTTGTCCTTGAGGATAACAAAAAAAGCTGTCATATCCTTCATCTCATTTCAATTCAATAAATGGGTCAGTGCATTCGGAAAGTATTGACTTTCATTTTGTTAAGTTACAACCTTATTCTAAAATGGATTAAATTCATTTATTTTCCTCATCAATATACACACAATACACCATAATGACAAAACGAAAACAGGTTTTTAGAAATTTCTACAAACGTATTAAAGATAAATACTTATGTAAATAAGGTATCTGTTTTTCAGTTTTTAATACATTTATTGACATTTCTAAAAAACCTGTTTTCTCTATTGTGTGTAGATTAATGAGGGGAAAAAAATGAATTTAATCCATTTTAGAATAAGGCTGTAATGTAACAAAATGTGGAAAACGTCAAGGGGTCTGAATACTTTCCCAATGCACTTTATGTTTAATTTAGACCAGACTGGGACTGTCTACAGTGATACATGTCTAATTTAGACCAGACTGGGACTGTCTACAGTGATACATGTCTAATTTAGACCAGACTGGGACTGTCTACAGTGATACATGTCTAATTTAGACCAGACTGGGACTGTCTACAGTGATACATGTCTAATTTAGACCAGACTGGGACTGTCTACAGTGATACATGTCTAATTTAGACCAGACTGGGACTGTCTACAGTGATACATGTCTAATTTAGACCAGACTGGGACTGTCTACAGTGATACATGTCTAATTTAGACCAGACTGGGACTGTCTACAGTGATACATGTCTAATTTAGACCAGACTGGGACTGTCTACAGTGATACATGTCTAATTTAGACCAGACTGGGACTGTCTACAGTGATACATGTCTAATTTAGACCAGACTGGGACTGTCTACAGTGATACATGTCTAATTTAGACCAGACTGGGACTGTCTACAGAATGATACATGTCTAATTTAGACCAGACTGGGACTGTCTACAGTGATACATGTCTAATTTAGACCAGACTGGGACTGTCTACAGTGATACATGTCTAATTTAGACCAGACTGGGACTGTCTACAGTGATACATGTCTAATTTAGACCAGACTGGGACTGTCTACAGTGATACATGTCTAATTTAGACCAGACTGGGACTGTCTACAGTGATACATGTCTAATTTAGACCAGACTGGGACTGTCTACAGTGATACATGTCTAATTTAGACCAGACTGGGACTGTCTACAGTGATACATGTCTAATTTAGACCAGACTGGGACTGTCTACAGTGATACATGTCTAATTTAGACCAGACTGGGACTGTCTACAGTGAAATATGAAACATAGGGGTCTTGGGTAGCCTCCTGCCAGACTCTCCGCTGAGCACAGTACACACAGACAGAACTCTGCTGTAAAGTACTTCAGTAAAAAAACTTTGAAGTTCTACGTATGTCGTTTTGGGGGGGTATGTGTACTTTACTTTACTATTTATATTTTTGACAACTTTTACTTTTACTTTACTACATTCTTAAATAAAATAATGGACTTTTTTTACTCCATACATTTTCCCCTGACACCCAAAAGTACTCGGCACATTTTGAATGTTTAGCAGGACAGGAAAATGGTCCAATTCACACACTTATCAAGAGAACATCCCTGGTCATCCCTACTGCCTCTGATCTGGAGGACTCACTAAACAGAGAACATCCCTGGTCATCCCTACTGCCTCTGATCTGGAGGACTCACTAAACAGAGAACATCCCTGGTCATCCCTACTGCCTCTGATCTGGAGGACTCACTAAACAGAGAACATCCCTGGTCATCCCTACTGCCTCTGATCTGGAGGACTCACTAAACAGAGAACATCCCTGGTCATCCCTACTGCCTCTGATCTGACGGACTCACTAAACAGAGAACATCCCTGGTCATCCCTACTGCCTCTGATCTGGAGGACTCACTAAACAGAGAACATCCCTGGTCATCCCTACTGCCTCTGATCTGGAGGACTCACTAAACAGAGAACATCCCTGGTCATCCCTACTGCCTCTGATCTGGAGGACTCACTAAACAGAGAACATCCCTGGTCATCTCTACTGCCTCTGATCTGGAGGACTCACTAAACAGAGAACATCCCTGGTCATCCCTACTGCCTCTGATCTGGAGGACTCACTAAACAGTGAACATCCCTGGTCATCCCTACTGCCTCTGATCTGGAGGACTCACTAAACAGAGAACATCCCTGGTCATCCCTACTGCCTCTGATCTGGAGGACTCACTAAACAGAGAACATCCCTGGTCATCCCTACTGCCTCTGATCTGGAGGACTCACTAAACAGAGAACATCCCTGGTCATCCCTACTGCCTCTGATCTGGAGGACTCACTAAACAGAGAACATCCCTGGTCATCCCTACTGCCTCTGATCTGACGGACTCACTAAACAGAGAACATCCCTGGTCATCCCTACTGCCTCTGATCTGGAGGACTCACTAAACAGAGAACATCCCTGGTCATCCCTACTGCCTCTGATCTGGAGGACTGTTTGTCTGTATTAATTCTAGACTGTTTGTCTGTATTAATTCTAGCCTGTGGGACTGTTTGGCTGTATTAATTCTAGCCTGTGGGACTGTTTGTCTGTACTAATTCTAGCCCGAGGGACTGTTTGTCTGTACTAATTCTAGACTGTTTGTCTGTATTAATTCTAGACTGTTTGTCTGTATTAATTCTAGCCTGTGGGACTGTTTGTCTGTACTAATTCTAGACTGTTTGTCTGTACTAATTCTAGCCTGTGGGACTGTTTGTCTGTATTAATTCTAGACTGTTTGTCTGTACTAATTCTAGCCTGTGGGACTGTTTGTCTGTATTAATTCTAGCCTGTGGGACTGTTTGTCTGTATTAATTCTAGCCTGTGGGACCGTTTGTCTGTATTAATTCTAGCCTGTGGGACTGTTTGTCTGTACTAATTCTAGACTGTTTGTCTGTACTAATTCTAGACTGTTTGTCTGTGTTAATTCTAGCCTGTGGGACTGTTTGTCTGTACTAATTCTAGACTGTTTGTCTGTACTAATTCTAGACTGTTTGTCTGTGTTAATTCTAGCCTGTGGGACTGTTTGTCTGTATTAATTCTAGCCTGTGGGACTGTTTGTCTGTATTAATTCTAGACTGTTTGTCTGTACTAATTCTAGACTGTTTGTCTGTATTAATTCTAGCCTGTGGGACTGTTTGTCTGTATTAATTCTAGCCCGAGGGACTGTTTGTCTGTACTATCATGCCAAATAGATCATTAATGATTCAATGTTTATAGTTGAAGATTGCTGCGTGAGGTCAGACTGTTTGGCTTGACGATGAGTAATGAAGTTGGAAAAGAGAGAGACAAAACAGATCTGGGACCGGGCTAGCTGTTTGGGTGAGATGGGTGCCGTTCCTATCAGATCTGGGACCGGGCTAGATGTTTGGGTGAGATGGGTGCCGTTCCTATCAGATCTGGGACCGGGCTAGCTGTTTGGGTGAGATGGGTGTTGTTCCTACATGAAGACGAGGCCTTCTGTGTTGTGTCATATCCCTGTTGTCTATCTATGTCTATATTAACACAGCTACCAGCTCAGTATGATTCACATTAACACAGCTAACAGCTAACAGCAGCATGCCAGCAGCATACCACCCTGCATCCAACTGCTGGCTTGCTTCTGATGCTAAGCAGGGTTGGTCCTGGTCAGTCCCTGGATGGGAGACCAGATGCTGCTGGAAGTGGTATTGGAGGGCCAGTAGGAGGCACTCTTTCCTCTGGTCTAAAAAATATCCCAATGCCCCAGGGCAGTGATTGGGGACACTGCCCTGTGTAGGGTGCCGTCTTTCGGATGGGACGTTAAACGGGTGTCCTGACTCTCTGAGGTCATTAAAGATCCCATTGCACTTATCATAGAGTAGGGGTGTTAACCCCGGTGTCCTGGCTAAATTCCCAATCTGACCCTCATACCATCACGGCTGTCTAATCATCCCCAGCTTACAATTGGCTCATTCATCCCCCCTCCTCTCCCCTGAAACTATTCCCCAGGTCGTTGCTGTAAATGAGAATGTGTTCTCAGTCAACTGACCTGGTAAAATAACGGTAAAATAAAAATAAATAAAATAAAAACAGCTCAATATGATTCACATTAACACAGCTAACAGCTCAATATGATAAACATTAACACAGCTAACAGCTACCAGCTCAATATGATTAACATTAACACAGCTAACAGCTCAATATGATAAACATTAACACAGCTAACAGCTCAATATGATTTACATTAACACAGCTAACAGCTCAATATGATAAACATTAACACAGCTAACAGCTACCAGCTCAATATGATTCACATTAACACAGCTAACAGCTCAATATGATAAACATTAACACAGCTAACAGCTCAATATGATTTACATTAACACAGCTAACAGCTCAATATGATAAACATTAACACAGCTAACAGCGCAATATGATTTACATTAACACAGCTAACAGCTCAATATGATAAACATTAACACAGCTAGCAGCTCAATATGATTTACATTAACACAGCTAACAGCTAATAGCTCAATATGATTCACATTAACACAGCTAACAGCTACCAGCTCAATATGATTCACATTAACACAGCTAACAGCTAATAGCTCAATATGATTCACATTAACACAGCTAACAGCTACCAGCTCAATATGATTCACATTAACACAGCTAACAGCTCAATATGATTCACATTAACACAGCTAACAGCTCAACATGATTCACATTAACACAGCTAACAGCTCAATATGATAAACATAAACACAGCTAAAAACCCAATATGATAAACATTAGTACTGCTAACAGCTCAATATGATAAACATTAACACAACTAACAGTTCAATATGATTCACATTAACACAGCTCAATATGATTCACATTAACACAGCTAACAGCTACCAGCTCAATATGATTCACATTAACACAGCTAACAGTTCAATATGATTCACATTAACACAGCTAACAGCTCAATATGATTCACATTAACACAGCTAACACTCCAATATGATTCACATTAACACAGCTAACAGTTCAATATGATTCACATTAACACAGCTAACAGCTCAATATGATTCACATTAACACAGCTAACAGCTCAATATGATTCACATTAACACAGCTAACAGCTAACAGTTCAATATGATTCACATTAACACAGCTAACAGTTCAATATGATTCACATTAACACAGCTAACAGCTCAATATGATTCACATTAACACAGCTAACAGCTCAATATGATTCACATTAACACAGCTAACAGCTCAATATGATTCACATTAACACAGCTAACAGCTCAACATGATAAACATTAACACAGCTAACAGCTAACAGTTCAATATGATTCACATTAACACAGCTAACAGCTAACAGCTCAATATGATAAACATTAACACAGCTAACAGCGCAATATGATTTACATTAACACAGCTAACAGCTCAATATGATAAACATTAACACAGCTAGCAGCTCAATATGATTTACATTAACACAGCTAACAGCTAATAGCTCAATATGATTCACATTAACACAGCTAACAGCTACCAGCTCAATATGATTCACATTAACACAGCTAACAGCTAATAGCTCAATATGATTCACATTAACACAGCTAACAGCTACCAGCTCAATATGATTCACATTAACACAGCTAACAGCTCAATATGATTCACATTAACACAGCTAACAGCTCAACATGATTCACATTAACACAGCTAACAGCTCAATATGATAAACATAAACACAGCTAAAAACCCAATATGATAAACATTAGTACTGCTAACAGCTCAATATGATAAACATTAACACAGCTAACAGCTCAACATGATTCACATTAACACAGCTAACAGCTCAATATGATTCACATTAACACAACTAACAGTTCAATATGATTCACATTAACACAGCTCAATATGATTCACATTAACACAGCTAACAGCTACCAGCTCAATATGATTCACATTAACACAGCTAACAGTTCAATATGATTCACATTAACACAGCTAACAGCTCAATATGATTCACATTAACACAGCTAACACTCCAATATGATTCACATTAACACAGCTAACAGTTCAATATGATTCACATTAACACAGCTAACAGCTCAATATGATTCACATTAACACAGCTAACAGCTCAATATGATTCACATTAACACAGCTAACAGCTAACAGTTCAATATGATTCACATTAACACAGCTAACAGTTCAATATGATTCACATTAACACAGCTAACAGCTCAATATGATTCACATTAACACAGCTAACAGCTCAATATGATTCACATTAACACAGCTAACAGCTCAATATGATTCACATTAACACAGCTAACAGCTCAACATGATAAACATTAACACAGCTAACAGCTAACAGTTCAATATGATTCACATTAACACAGCTAACAGCTAACAGCTCAATATGATAAACATTAACACAGCTAACAGCGCAATATGATTTACATTAACACAGCTAACAGCTCAATATGATAAACATTAACACAGCTAGCAGCTCAATATGATTTACATTAACACAGCTAACAGCTAATAGCTCAATATGATTCACATTAACACAGCTAACAGCTACCAGCTCAATATGATTCACATTAACACAGCTAACAGCTAATAGCTCAATATGATTCACATTAACACAGCTAACAGCTACCAGCTCAATATGATTCACATTAACACAGCTAACAGCTCAATATGATTCACATTAACACAGCTAACAGCTCAACATGATTCACATTAACACAGCTAACAGCTCAATATGATAAACATAAACACAGCTAAAAACCCAATATGATAAACATTAGTACTGCTAACAGCTCAATATGATAAACATTAACACAGCTAACAGCTCAACATGATTCACATTAACACAGCTAACAGCTCAATATCATTCACATTAACACAACTAACAGTTCAATATGATTCACATTAACACAGCTCAATATGATTCACATTAACACAGCTAACAGCTACCAGCTCAATATGATTCACATTAACACAGCTAACAGTTCAATATGATTCACATTAACACAGCTAACAGCTCAATATGATTCACATTAACACAGCTAACACTCCAATATGATTCACATTAACACAGCTAACAGTTCAATATGATTCACATTAACACAGCTAACAGCTCAATATGATTCACATTAACACAGCTAACAGCTCAATATGATTCACATTAACACAGCTAACAGCTAACAGTTCAATATGATTCACATTAACACAGCTAACAGTTCAATATGATTCACATTAACACAGCTAACAGCTCAATATGATTCACATTAACACAGCTAACAGCTCAATATGATTCACATTAACACAGCTAACAGCTCAATATGATTCACATTAACACAGCTAACAGCTCAACATGATAAACATTAACACAGCTAACAGCTAACAGTTCAATATGATTCACATTAACACAGCTAACAGCTAACAGCTCAATATGATTCACATTAACACAGCTAACAGCTCAATATGATTCACATTAACACAGCTAACAGTTCAATATGATTCACATTAACACAGCTAACAGCTAACAGCTCAATATGTCAACAGATGGTAGGAGACAGTGTAGCTCTGCCGACACCCCCACTGGGGTCACTCTGCCGTGCTTTGAGGGGAGGAAGAGAGAGGGGGAGAACAAGGTGGGAGGGGTGCTAGGATGACGCTGATCATTCTGACAGCTGTTGTGGCTGTAGCCATGGCTGCTCACCCTGAGAGAGAGAGGGACTGTCTGTCTGCAGAGAGAGAGAGATATCATCCCAAAGAGCACCCTATTCCCTATATAGTGCACTACTTTTCACCAGAGACCTATAGGGAACAGGGTGCCATTTGGGACACAGCCATGGAGACTGGTGGAGAATGTAGTTGTAGTTAGCAGCTGTGACTGGAGGGGTGACTGGCTGACTGGGTGACTGGGTGACTTACTGACTGGCTGGCTGGCTGACTGGCTGACGGGCTGGCTGGCTGGCTGGCTGGGTGACTTACTGACTGACTGACTAGCTGGCTGGCTGGCTGACTGGCTGACTTACTGACTGACTGGCTGGCTGGCTGACTGGCTGGCTGGATGCCTGGCTGGCTGGCTGGCTGCCTGGCTGACTTACTGACTGGCTGGCTGGCTGCCTGGCTGACTTACTTGACTGACTGGCCAACTGACTGGCCGACTGGCTGGCTGCCTGGCTGACTTACTGACTTACTGACTGGCTGGCTGGCTGACTGGCTGACTGACTGGCCGACTGGGGACTGAGCGATAAACATTGATAGAGGGCTGCTATTTTAGTGTCCTGACAGTATTGGCTCTGGAGAGACAACAGACGACCAGCTTGGTTGAACTGACTCAGTATTATACTGTATGAGAAGGCTACCGTAAAGTAAACAACGTTCAGGGGTTATATCGGGTTAATGACATAATGTTGAACTGACTCAGTATTATACTGTATGAGAAGGCTACCGTAAAGTAAACAACGTTCAGGGGTTATATCGGGTTAATGACATAATGTTGAACTGACTCAGTATTATACTGTATGAGAAGGCTACCGTAAAGTAAACAACGTTCAGGGGTTATATCGGGTTAATGACATAATGTTGAACTGACTCAGTATTATACTGTATGAGAAGTCTACCGTAAAGTAAACAACGTTCAGGGGTTATATCGGGTTAATGCCATAATGTTGAACTGACTCAGTATTATACTGTATGAGAAGGCTACCGTAAAGTAAACAACGTTCAGGGGTTATATCGGGTTAATGCCATAATGTTGAACTGACTCAGTATTATACTGTATGAGAAGGCTACCGTAAAGTAAACAACGTTCAGGGGTTATATCGGGTTAATGACATAATGTTGAACTGACTCAGTATTATACTGTATGAGAAGTCTACCGTAAAGTAAACAACGTTCAGGGATTATATCGGGTTAATGCCATAATGTTGAACTGACTCAGTATTATACTGTATGAGAAGGCTACCGTAAAGTAAACAACGTTCAGGGGTTATATCGGGTTAATGCCATAATGTTGAACTGACTCAGTATTATACTGTATGAGAAGGCTACCGTAAAGTAAACAACGTTCAGGGGTTATATCGGGTTAATGCCATAATGTTGAACTGACTCAGTATTATACTGTATGAGAAGTCTACCGTAAAGTAAACAACGTTCAGGGGTTATATCGGGTTAATGACATAATGTTGAACTGACTCAGTATTATACTGTATGAGAAGTCTACCGTAAAGTAAACAACGTTCAGGGGTTATATCGGGTTAATGACATAATGTTGAACTGACTCAGTATTATACTGTATGAGAAGGCTACCGTAAAGTAAACAACGTTCAGGGGTTATATCGGGTTAATGACATAATGTATTTACCGAGTTCAAAGTCAAACCTGGAGCAGTTTGTCAAGTCAGACATTTTCTTCAGCAGACTGTTAATGAGTTTAAATTGAAGACTGACAGATAGACCTCTCTATTGGTTAATGTTGATGAGATTTGTTAACTTGTTAGTTAACAGGATTTAGTGATACTGTTCTGTCTAAGTCTCTACAGTAGCTCAGAGCTTACAGTATGCCTTATCTAAGATACTGTTCTGTCTCTACAGTAGCTCAGAGCTTACAGTATGCCTTATCTAAGATACTGTTCTGTCTCTACAGTAGCTCAGAGCTTACAGTATGTCTTATCTAAGATACTGTTGTGTCTCTACAGCAGCTCAGAGCTTACAGTATGCCTTGTCTAAGATCTGACTGAGACAAGGAAGTGACTGACAATGCCGTGACCTCACACACACACACACAAATGTGCGTGTCTCTGTGTGCATGGCTGTGGTGAGAGACAATTGATTGTCAAGGCAGTGAAGTCACAGGTCACTGAGAGAGCTCTCTGTAACACAGTGTGTCTACAGTCCCTCCTGGCACTGCTCTAACACACACACACACACACACACACACACACACACACACACACACACTAGAGGTGCGTGGTCAGCTGTTTGTTCACCCACACCGACCCACAATTACCAATAACCCATCCGTAACCACCCTTCTATATGTGGTAAAGTGAAATAGCTTGGAAGATGCATTGTAGGGTACAGTCAGAGACAGCAGAAAGATTTTTGGACAGGGTGCAGGATGTTTTGGGGGGCCGACTTCTGCTTATAATTTCCATCATTTTGGTGGAAGGCTATTAGTTAGTCAGCTTGTCAATAATTGGATAGACGCAGAATCTCTTCTGTCATTACTCGTTGCCCTAGAAGACTAAATAAACCATATTGCTCAACAGAATAATGTTATGAAGTGATAGAATGAATGAATCTAGTTGACATCGGTCAAGTTTTCTCTGTCATCTCCACTCCTTTAAGGAACAAAACGATTTTTAGGGACCAGGGAGAAAATGCAATAAAAATAAATGACTGGAAATTATTTTCTGCATCAGTTTGACCCGTTGAAAGGAAAACAGAAAGCTGTGAAAAACGACCCAACATGTTTCTGATAAGATTTCAGTTCAACTTGGATGCATATTTTATGTGGTTGAAATACTATCAGCTTTTATGATGCTGATAAAGATAGCACCTTTACAGACGGTCCCTAACAACACATTCATATTCTCTCTAGATGCTGATAAAGATAGCACCTTTACAGACGGTCCCTAACTACACATTCATATTCTCTCTAGATGCTGATAAAGATAGCACCTTTACAGACAGTCCCTAACTACACATTCACATTCTCTCTAGATGCTGATAAAGATATTACCTTTACAGACGGTCCCTAACTACACATTCACATTCTCTCTAGATGCTGATAAAGAGGGCACCTTTACAGACGGTCCCTAACTACACATCCACATTCTCTCCAGATGCTGATAAAGATAGCACCTTTACAGACGGTCCCTAACTGCACATTCACATTCTCTCTAGATGCTGATAAAGATAGGGACCGTCTGTAAAGGTGCTAACTTTAAATTCACACTCTCTCTACATGCTGATAAAGATAGCACCTTTACAGACGGTCCCTAACTACACATTCACATTTTCTCTAGATGCTGATAAAGATAGTACCTTTACAGACGGTCCCTAACAACACATTCACATTCTCTCTAGATGCTGATAAAGAGGGCACCTTTACAGACGGTCCCTAACTACACATCCACATTCTCTCTAGATGCTGATAAAGATAGCACCTTTACAGACGGTCCCTAACTACATATTTGCATTCTCTCAAGATGCTGAAATAAAGAAAACATATTTCTCCACTTCTGTTCCCGAATCAAAATGTACATTTGATGAATCATATTACTGCAAGAAATGCTTCATTCTGCAGGAAGAACATTCAAACAAAGAAGAAAGGCAGGGATCCGGATAAAACAAATCCTATTCGAAATAGCATGTGCCACACCGAGTCTTGTGAATGATGCTGAGGCAGTAAAGAGAGCCTGAGACAGAGAGAGAAAGAGGGGGCGAGATAGAAAGAGAGACAGAGAGGGTGAGAGAGAGTAAGAGAGGGTGAGAGAGAGACAGAGAGAGAGAGTGAGAGAATGAGAGAGAGGAGAGAGAGACAGAGAGAGAGGGTGAGAGAGAGCGAGAGAAAGAGAGAGAGGAGAGAGAGAGGGTGAGAGAGAGTAAAAGACAGAGAAAGAGGGGACGAGATAGAGAGAGAGTAGTTCCTCTTACCTTGTCGAAGAACTCGTAGAGACGTACGGTCTTGTCGATGTTGGTCTTGGTGTCTTCTACCCTCTGGGAGAAGTCGTGCAGGTAGACCCAGAAGGATCGAACTTTGACCTCGTACACCTGCAGCTCGGCTGACGACAAGTCTTCCCAGCGTTCTAGACGTTTCAGCAGCGCCTCGCCTCCCTTACAGTGTTCCTGAAGACAGGATGAATATACAGTCAACCCTAACCCTTACAGACATTTTTACATTTACATTTTAGTCATTTAGCAGACGCTCTTATCCAGAGCGACTTACAGTAGGTGGCAGTCGTGTTGTTTGGCAATGCATGTCCGTGTTATTTGCTTAGTTTATGGTCTTGATTCCAATGTTAGCTAGCTATCTAGCTAGCTACGCTAATGTTGCTATTTTGTATAAAACCCCTGTAGATAATAGCCAGATCCGACAGCTAAAAAAACAACTGAATTCACTCTCCATGATCCCATACTGCCAGTGGCAGCCCATAGCCACATGTTTAGCTAACTAACGTTAGCATATTCGCTAGCTAGCACAACATAGCTAGCTAGCTATGCTAGCCAGCTGTTTCATGGAAACTAATCCATTGTGATTTAATGATATAATACTAGCTAGTATTGACGTTATAATGTGGTTGTTAGCTAGCATGGAGGAAGTGTTTAGTGTTGTTTGCATTGCGTCTGTATACGATCCCATAGCCCACATTATGAAGTGATACTGGCTCATGACATGTAACCGTGGATGTCAGTCAGTCAGTCAGCCAGTCAGCCAGCCAGCCAGCCAGTCAGTCAGCCAGCCAGTCAGCCAGCCAGTCAGCCAGAGGTACCTACGTAAGCAGCAGTGTAGAAAGTCAGCCAGTCAGCCAGCCAGTCAGTCAGTCAGCCAGCCAGTCAGCCAGAGGTACCTACGTAAGCAGCAGTGTAGAAAGCCAGCCAGTCAGCCAGTCAGCCAGTCAGCCAGTCAGCCAGCCTGCCAGTCAGTCAGAGGTACCTACGTAAGCAGCAGTGTAGAAAGCCAGCCAGTCAGCCAGTCAGCCAGCCAGTCAGCCAGAGGTACCTACGTAAGCGGCAGTGTAGAGAGACAGCCAGCCAGTCAGCCAGTCAGCCAGTCAGCCAGCCAGCCAGCCAGTCAGCCAGCCAGTCAGTCAGCCAGCCAGCCAGTCAGTCAGATGTA
>NW_021823151.1:35000-55075 GCF_901001165.1 Salmo trutta
AGAACCTCATCTAGAGTCTACCGGAGGTTACCGATGTTACCCCGGTTCTATCAACCAAACGCAACTATTAGTTTTATCTCCTGACCCCATTTTCATATCAGGACCCCTAGTTTGGAATACTCTGCTATAATGCATCATAGCTGAGTTATAAGCTGTTATGTACAGTACCTTCTTGAATCCCTCTCCAGGCTCCTGAACCATGGTAAACTGCAGTTCCTGCCCGATACAGAGTCCCAGTCCCTATAACCAGCCCCTATAACCAGCCCCAATAACCACCCCCTATAACCAGCCCCCATAACCACCCCCTATAACCAGCCCCTATAACCAGCCCCTATCCCCTATCCCTATAACCAGCCCCTATCCCCAGCCCCTATCCCTATAACCAGCCCCTATAACCAGCCCATATAACCAGCCCCTATCCCTATAACCAGCCCCTATAACCAGCCCCAGCCCCTATAACCAGCCCCCTATAACCAGCCCCAGCCCCTATAACCAGCCCCTATCCCCCAGCCCCTATAACCAGCCCCAGCCCCTATAATCAGCCCCTATCCCCCAGCCCCTATAACCAGCCCCAGCCCCTATAACCAGCCCCTATCCCCCAGCCCCTATAACCAGCCCCAGCCCCTATCCCCCAGCCCCTATAACCAGCCCCAGCCCCTATAACCAGCCCCTATCCCCAGCCCCTATAACCAGCCCCAGCCCCTATAACCAGCCCCTATCCCCCAGCCCCTATAACCAGCCCCAGCCCCAGCCCCTATCCCCAAGCCCCTATAACCAGCCCCTATCCCCAGCCCCTATAACCAGCCCCTATCCCCAGCCCCTATAACCAGCCCCTATCCCCCAGCCCCTATAACCAGCCCCTATCCCCAGCCCCTATAACCAGCCCCAGCCCCTATCCCCCAGCCCCTATAACCAGCCCCAGCCACTATAACCAGCCCCTATAACCAGCCCCAGCCCCTATAACCACCCCCTATTACCAGCCCCTATAACCAGCCCCAATAACCAGCCCCTATAACCAGCCCCTATCCCTATAACCAGCCCCTATAACCAGCCCCTATCCCTATAACCAGCCCCTATAACCAGCCCCTATTACCAGCCACTATCCCTATAACTAGCACCTATAACCAGCCCCTATCCCTGTAACCAGCCCCTATCCCCAGCCCCTATAACCAGCCCCTATCCCTATAACCAGCCCCTATAACCAGCCCCAGCCCCTATAACCAGCCCCTATCCCCCAGCCCCTATAACCAGCCCCAGCCCCTATAACCAGCCCCTATCCCCCAGCCCCTATAACCAGCCCCAGCCCCTATCCCCCAGCCCCTATAACCAGCCCCAGCCCCTATCCCCCAGCCCCTATAACCAGCCCCAGCCCCTATAACCAGCCCCTATCCCCAGCCCCTATAACCAGCCCCAGCCCCTATAACCAGCCCCTATCTCCCAGCCCCTATAACCAGCCCCAGCCCCTATCCCCCAGCCCCTATAACCAGCCCCAGCCCCTATCCCCCAGCCCCTATAACCAGCCCCAGCCCCTATAACCAGCCCCTATCCCCAGCCCCTATAACCAGCCCCAGCCCCTATAACCAGCCCCAGCCCCTATAACCAGCCCCTATCCCCCAGCCCCTATAACCAGCCCCTATCCCCAGCCCCTATAACCAGCCCCTATCCCCCAGCCCCTATAACCAGCCCCAGCCCCTATAACCAGCCCCTATCCCCCAGCCCCTATAACCAGCCCCAGCCCCTATCCCCCAGCCCCTATAACCAGCCCCAGCCCCTATAACCAGCCCCTATCCCCAGCCCCTATAACCAGCCCCTATCCCCCAGCCCCTATCCCCAGCCCCTATAACCAGCCCCTATAACCAACCCCTATCCCCCAGCCCCTATAACCAGCCCCAGCCCCTATACCCCAGCCCTATACCCCACCCCCAGCCCTATCCCCCAGCCCTATACCCCAGCCCTATACCCCACCCTCAGCCCTATACCCCAGCCCTATACCCCAACCCTATACCCCAACCCTATACCCCAGCCCTATACCCCAGCCCTATACCCCCAGCCCTATACCCCAGCCCTATGCCCCAGCCCTATACCCCCAGCCCTATACCCCAGCCCTATGCCCCAGCCCTATACCCCAGCCCTATACCCCACCCCTATACCCCAGCCCCCAGCCCTATACCCCAGCCCTATACCCCAGCCCTATACCCCAGCCCCAGCCCTATACCCCAGCCCTATACCCCAGCCCCAGCTCTATACCCCAGCCCTATACCCCAGCCCTATACCCCAGCCCTATAACCCAGCCCTATAACCCAGCCCTATACCCCAGCCCTATAACCCAGCCCTATACCCCCAGCCCTATACCCCCAGCCCTATACCCAGCCCTATAGCCCAGCCCTATACCCAGCCCTATACCCCAGCCCTATAGCCCAGCCCTATACCCCAGCCCTATACCCCAGCCCTATACCCCAGCCCTATACCCCAGCCCTATACCCCAGCCCTATACCCCAGCCCTATAGCCCAGCCCTATACCCCAGCCCTATACCCCAGCCCTATACCCCAGCCCTATACCCCAGCCCTATACCCCAGCTCTATACCCCAGCCCTATACCCCAGCCCTATACCCCAGCTCCTCTCACCTCCTTGAATCCCAGCTCCAGCCTCTTGAACTCCATGATAAAGTCCAGTTCCTGAGTGCGTTGGTTGGACAGCATCACCAGCTTGTGAACCAGCTCATCCACATGATCATACAGACCAGCCACAACCTCTACGGCATCTCTGGAGGGACACACAGAGAGAGAGAGAGATACAGTCCTTTAGACTTCCAGCAGCATAGAGAGAGACCTCCGATAGAAGACAGTACGGTCGTTCCTCAGTCCAATACAACTTTTCCCTCTTTCTTCGCACAGTAGAAACAGGAACACTTTCAGCTAGGAAAGACTGTCTTGGACTCAGAGGACTATCTTTCACCACAATCAAACGTCTGATGTTTTAACTGAAGAAGAAAGACCTGCGCCTATTGTTCACCGTCCCTCTCTGAAGAAAAGTACATCTTTAGTTGACGACAGTCAGAACCAGGGGCTGGGGTACTACTCTACACTGAGGTTTTCACTGCCATGGACTGGCAGAGCAGGATGACTTCTCATTGGCTCACCAGTTGACATGGGGGGGGGGGGGGGGGGGTGGAAGTGCTGATTGAGTTGAGGGATGAGAAATACGAGTTTTCATTGGATGAGTGTTTGGAGTGACAGAGCAGAGTGTGTGTGTGTGTGTGTGTGTGTACTCTACCGTGTCTGTCTGCTTCCTTGTCCGTTGTGTGTATCTGTTGTTAAGGAAGCATTAGCTCAGGGCTGCAGCAGCAGAGACTGACTGAGGACATTGTGAGGGAAGCCTGGGCTGAAGGCCGGCTGGATGACGACAACATGACTTCATAGCCTCTAACCAGCTCTACTGTAGTCCAGTATTACACTGTCCTCACCTTCTACTGTACACTCTGTTTCCCTACAGTTACCCCAACACACACACACACCAGTTACACCAACACACACCAGTTACACCAACACACACACACACACCAGTTAGACCAACTCACACACACACCAGTTAGACCAACACACACACACACACCAGTTAGACCAACTACACACACACACACCAGTTAGACCAACTACACACACACACACCAGTTAGACCAACTACACACACACACACACACACCAGTTAGACCAACACACACACACACCAGTTAGACCAACTCACACACACACCAGTTAGACCAACACACACACACACCAGTTAGACCAACACACACACACACCAGTTAGACCAACACACACACACACCAGTTAGACCAACTCACACACACACCAGTTAGACCAACTCACACACACACACCAGTTAGACCAACTCACACACACACACCAGTTAGACCAACTCACACACACCAGTTAGACCAACTCACACACACCAGTTAGACCAACTCACACACACCAGTTAGACCAACTCACACACACCAGTTAGACCAACTCACACCACACACACACCAGTTAGACCAACTCACACACACACCAGTTAGACCAACTCACACACACACACACCAGTTAGACCAACTCACACACACACACACACCAGTTAGACCAACTCACACACACCAGTTAGACCAACTCACACACACACACACCAGTTAGACCAACTCACACACACACACACCAGTTAGACCAAAACACACACACCAGTTAGACCAACACACACACACACCAGTTACACCAACTCACACACACACCAGTTAGACCAACTCACAATGTCCAGAACTTTATCTGAAACATTGAAACATATTTCTAGAATACATTTCTATTGGTTCTGACAACAATCAGAACGGACCGTCACATACTCTGCAGGTAACCTAGTGGTTAGAGCGTTGGGTCAGTAACCAGCAGGTAGCCTAGTGGTTAGAGCGTTGGGTCAGTAACCAGCAGGTAGCCTAGTGGTTAGAGCGTTGGGCCAGTAACCAGAGGTAACCTAGTGGTTAGAGCGTTGGGCCAGTAACCAGCAGGTAGCCTAGTGGTTAGAGCGTTGGGCCAGTAACCAGCAGGTAGCCTAGTGGTTAGAGCGTTGGGCCAGTAACCAGCAGGTAGCCTAGTGGTTAGAGCGTTGGACTAGTAACCAGCAGGTAGCCTAGTGGTTAGAGCGTTGGGCCAGTAACCAGCAGGTAGCCTAGTGGTTAGAGCGTTGGGCCAGTAACCAGCTGGTAGCCTAGTGGTTAGAGCGTTGGGCCAGTAACCAGCAGGTAGCCTAGTGGTTAGAGCGTTGGGCCAGTAACCAGCTGGTAGCCTAGTGGTTAGAGTGTTGGGCCAGTAACCAGCAGGTAGCCTAGTGGTTAGAGCGTTGGGCCAGTAACCAGCAGGTAGCCTAGTGGTTAGAGCATTGCACTAGTAACCAGCAGGTAGCCTAGTGGTTAGAGCGTTGGGCCAGTAACCAGCAGGTAGCCTAGTGGTTAGAGCGTTGGGCCAGTAACCAGCAGGTAGCCCAGTGGTTAGAGCGTTGGGCCAGTAACCAGCAGGTAGCCTAGTGGTTAGAGCGTTGGGCCAGTAACCAGCAGGTAGCCTAGTGGTTAGAGCGTTGGGCCAGTAACCAGCAGGTAGCCTAGTGGTTAGAGCGTTGGGCCAGTAACCAGCAGGTATCCTAGAGGTTAGAGCGCTGGGCCAGTAACCAGCAGGTAGCCTAGTGGTTAGAGCGCTGGGCCAGTAACCAGCAGGTAGCCTAGTGGTTAGAGCGTTGGGCCAGTAACCAGCAGGTAGCCTAGTGGTTAGAGCGTTGGGCCAGTAACCAGCAGGTAGCCTAGTGGTTAGAGCGTTGGGCCAGGAACCAGCAGGTAGCCTAGTGGTTAGAGCGTTGGGCCAGTAACCAGCAGGTAGCCTAGTGGTTAGAGCGTTGGGCCAGTAACCAGCAGGTAGCCTAGTGGTTAGAGCGTTGGGCCAGTAACCAGCAGGTAGCCTAGTGGTTAGAGCGTTGGGTCAGTAACCAGCAGGTAGCCTAGTGGTTAGAGCGTTGGGCCAGTAACCAGCAGGTAGCCTAGTGGTTAGAGCGCTGGGTCAGTAACCAGCAGGTAGCCTAGTGGTTAGAGCGCTGGGCGAGTAACCAGCAGGTAGCCTAGTGGTTAGAGCGTTGGGCCAGTAACCAGCAGGTAGCCTAGTGGTTAGAGCGTTGTGCCAGTAACCAGCAGGTAGCCTAGTGGTTAGAGAGTTGGGTCAGTAACCAGCAGGTAGCCTAGTGGTTAGAGCGTTGGGCCAGTAACCAGCAGGTAACCTAGTGGTTAGAGCGTTGGGCCAGTAACCAGCAGGTAGCCTAGTGGTTAGATCGTTGGGCCAGTAACCAGCAGGTAGCCTAGTGGTTAGAGCGTTGGGCCAGTAACCAGCAGATAGCCTAGTGGTTAGAGCGTTGGGCCAGTAACCAGCAGGTAGCCTAGTGGTTAGAGCGTTGGGCCAGTAACCAGCAGGTAGCCTAGTGGTTAGAGCGTTGGGCCAGTAACCAGCAGGTAGCCTAGTGGTTAGAGCGTTGGGCCAGTAACCAGCAGGTAGACCAGTGGTTAGAGTGTTGGGCCAGGTAGCTTAGTGGTTAGAGCGTTGGGCCAGTAACCAGCAGGTAGACCAGTGGTTAGAGTGTTGGGCCAGGTAGCCTAGTGGTTAGAGCGTTGGGCCAGTAACCAGCAGGTAGCCTAGTGGTTAGAGCATTGGGCCAGTAACCAGCAGGTAGACCAGTGGTTAGAGTGTTGGGCCAGTAACCAGCAGGTAGCCTAGTTCCCCTGAACAAGGCAGTTAACCCACTGTTCCCCGGGCGCCGAAGAAGTGGATGTGGATTATGGCAGCCCAGTTGAATTATGACATTTCAGTTGTACACCTGACCAGGTATCCCCCCCCCCCTCTCCTTCCTGAACACACTAAGTCTGCCCCCTGCTGGCAGAGACAGGAAACACACAACAACAACTACACAATCAGCAGTCGTCCCAGTCAGACTTCACCGCTGAATCGGTGTAGAGTGACCTGGACTGTCACGTCGTCCCAGCAACGGTAGAACCAGTGTGGTGCTGTCCTAGCAACAGGCTGGCCCGGCAGGGGGTTCTGTTGTCATGCTAATGTCTGGCGGCATGCTGACTGGACCAGGCTGTCAATCATTATGTCTTTGTCCAGGAAGAGGGAAGGATGGGGTTAGGAAGCACCTTGGTTTGGCTGTGGGATCTGATAGGCTGGGCCAGGGAGGGTGGGAGGGAGTTGTTCACAGCCTCAAAATGGAGTCTGTGTAAAATCATAAACAATGCAAGGTGCAGAAACACCCACTGTGAGGGGTCCCGTCAGACTGCTGCTGGAGGATCAATGGTAAATAATGGAGTCTGGATCTCTGTGTGTCTCCTTAGTAGGGGATCAACGGTTCACTAGTGTGTTATAATACAGCTACGACCTGGGGCCTTATAGAACAGACACAGTAGATACAGTAGATACTACAGTAGATATTATAACACCTATAACTACAGTAGATATTATAACACCTATAACTACAGTAGATAATATAACACCTATAACTACAGTAGATATTATAACACCTATAACTACAGTAGATATTATAACACCTATAACTACAGTAGATATTATAACACCTCTAACTACAGTAGATATTATAACACCTATAACTACAGTAGATATTATAACACCTATAACTACAGTAGATATTATAACCCCTATAACTACAGTAGATATTATAACACAGGTCTATAACTACAGTAGATATTATAACACCTATAACTACAGTAGATATTATAACACAGGCCTATAACTACAGTAGATATTATAACACCTATAACTACAGTAGATATTATAACACAGGTCTATAACTACAGTAGATATTATAACACCTATAACTACAGTAGATATTATAACACCTATAACTACAGTAGATATTATAACTCCTATAACTACAGTATATATTATAACACAGGTCTATAACTACAGTAGATATTATAACTCCTATAAATACAGTATATATTATAACACCTATAACTACAGTAGATATTATAACACCTATAACTACAGTAGATATTATAACACCTATAACTACAGTAGATATTATAACACCTCTAACTACAGTAGATATTATAACACCTATAACTACAGTAGATATTATAACACAGGCCTATAACTACAGTAGATATTATAACACCTATAACTACAGTAGATATTATAACACCTATAACTACAGTAGATATTATAACACCTATAACTACAGTAGATATTATAACACCTATAACTACAGTAGATATTATAACACCTATAACTACAGTAGATATTATAACACCTATAACTACAGTAGATATTATAACACCTATAACTACAGTAGATATTATAACTCCTATAACTACAGTAGATATTATAACTCCTATAACTACAGTAGATATTATAACACCTATAAATACAGTAGATATTATAACCCCTATAACTACAGTAGATATTATAACACAGGTCTATAACTACAGTAGATATTATAACATCTATAACTACAGTAGATATTATAACACCTATAAATACAGTAGATATTATAACCCCTATAACTACAGTAGATATTATAACACAGGTCTATAACTACAGTAGATATTATAACACCTATAACTACAGTAGATATTATAACACCTATAACTACAGTAGATATTATAACACCTATAACTAAATTAGATATTATAACACAGGTCTATAACTACAGTAGATATTATAACACCTATAACTACAGTAGATAATATAACACCTATAACTACAGTAGATATTATAACACCTATAACTACAGTAGATATTATAACACCTATAACTACAGTAGATATTATAACACCTATAACTACAGTAGATAATATAACACCTATAACTACAGTAGATATTATAACAGGTCTATAACTACAGTAGATATTATAACAGGTCTATAACTACAGTAGATATTATAACACCTATAACTACAGTAGATATTATAACACCTATAACTACAGTAGATATTATAACACCTATAACTACAGTAGATATTATAACACAGGTCTATGACTACAGTAGATGTTATAACACCTATCACTACAGTAGATATTATAACAGGTCTATAACTACAGTAGCTATTATAACACCTATAAATACAGTAGATATTATAACACCTATAACTACAGTAGATATTATAACACCTATAAATACAGTAGATATTATAACACCTATAACTACAGTAGATATTATAACACAGGTCTATAACTACAGTAGATATTATAACACCTATAACTACAGTAGATATTATAACTCCTATAACTACAGTAGATATTATAACACCTATAACTACAGTAGATATTATAACACCTATAACTACAGTAGATATTATAACTCCTATAACTACAGTAGATATTATAACTCCTATAACTACAGTAGATATTATAACACCTATAACTACAGTAGATATTATAACACAGGTCTATAACTACAGTAGATATTATAACTCCTATAACTACAGTAGATATTATAACACAGGTCTATAACTACAGTAGATATTATAACACCTATAACTACAGTAGATATTATAACACAGGTCTATAACTACAGTAGATATTATAACTCCTATAACTACAGTAGATATTATAACACAGGTCTATAACTACAGTAGATATTATAACACCTATAACTACAGTAGATATTATAACACCTATAACTACAGTAGATATTATAACAGGTCTATAACTACAGTAGATATTATAACACAGGTCTATAACTACAGTATATATTATAACACCTATAACTACAGCAGATATTATAACACCTATAACTACAGTAGATATTATAACACAGGTCTATAACTACAGTAGATATTATAACACCTATAACTACAGTAGATATTATAACACAGGTCTATAACTACAGTAGATATTATAACACCTATAACTACAGTAGATATTATAACAGGTCTATAACTACAGTAGATATTATAACACCTATAACTACAGTAGATAATATAACACCTATAACTACAGTAGATAATATAACACCTATAACTACAGTAGATATTATAACAGGTCTATAACTACAGTAGATATTATAACACCTATAACTACAGTAGATATTATAACAGGTCTATAACTACAGTAGATATTATAACAGGTCTATAACTACAGTAGATATTATAACAGGTCTATAACTACAGTAGATATTATAACACAGGTCTATAACTACAGTAGATATTATAACCCCTATAACTACAGTAGATATTATAACACCTATAACTACAGTAGATATTATAACACAGGTCTATAACTACAGTAGATATTATAACTCCTATAACTACAGTAGATATTATAACAGGTCTATAACTACAGTAGATATTATAACAGGTCTATAACTACAGTAGATATTATAACAGGTCTATAACTACAGTAGATATTATAACACAGGTCTATAACTACAGTAGATATTATAACCCCTATAACTACAGTAGATATTATAACACAGGTCTATAACTACAGTAGATATTATAACTCCTATAACTACAGTAGATATTATAACACAGGTCTATAACTACAGTAGATATTATAACACCTATAACTACAGTAGATATTATAACACCTATAACTACAGTAGATATTATAACACAGGCCTATAACTACAGTAGATATTATAACACCTATAACTACAGTAGATATTATAACACAGGCCTATAACTACAGTAGATATTATAACACCTATAACTACAGTAGATATTATAACAGGTCTATAACTACAGTAGATATTATAACAGGTCTATAACTACAGTAGATATTATAACAGGTCTATAACTACAGTAGATATTATAACAGGTCTATAACTACAGTAGATATTATAACACAGGTCTATAACTACAGTAGATATTATAACACCTATAACTACAGTAGATATTATAACACAGGTCTATAACTACAGTAGATATTATAACACCTATAACTACAGTAGATATTATAACAGGTCTATAACTACAGTAGATATTATAACACCTATAACTACAGTAGATATTATAACACCTATAACTACAGTAGATATTATAACACCTATAACTACAGTAGATATTATAACACAGGCCTATAACTACAGTAGATATTATAACACCTATAACTACAGTAGATATTATAACACAGGCCTATAACTACAGTAGATATTATAACACAGGCCTATAACTACAGTAGATATTATAACACAGGTCTATAACTACAGTAGATATTATAACACAGGTCTATAACTACAGTAGATATTATAACACAGGTCTATAACTACAGTAGATATTATAACACAGGTCTATAACTACAGTAGATATTATAACAGGTCTATAACTACAGTAGATATTATAACACAGGTCTATAACTACAGTAGATATTATAACATCTATAACTACAGTAGATATTATAACACAGGTCTATAACTACAGTAGATATTATAACACAGGTCTATAACTACAGTAGATATTATAACATCTATAACTACAGTAGATATTATAACACAGGTCTATAACTACAGTAGATATTATAACAGGTCTATAACTACGCAACAGTTTGTTTCTTTGGATGTCTACATAAGTTCTCTGTGTGTGTGTGTGTGTGTGTGTGTGTGTGTGTGTGTGTTTGTGTGTATATGTCTGTGTGTTTGTGTGTGTGTGTGTGTTTGTGTGTGTATATGTCTGTGTGTTTGTGTGTGTGTGTGTGTGTGTGTGTGTTTGTGTGTGTGTTTGTGTGTATATGTCTGTGTGTTTGTGTGTGTGTGTGTGTGTGTGTGTGTGTGTGTGTGTGTGTGTGTGTGTGTTTGTGTGTATATGTCTGTGTGTTTGTGTGTGTGTGTGTGTGTGTTTGTGTGTGTATATGTCTGTGTGTTTGTGTGTGTGTGTGTGTGTGTGTGTTTGTGTGTGTGTTTGTGTGTATATGTCTGTGTGTTTGTGTGTGTGTGTGTGTGTGTGTGTGTGTGTGTGTGTGTGTGTGTGTGTGTGTGTGTGTGTGTGTGTTACTAGTATTGAGGCTGTGTCACCCTGCCAGCACCTCTCTCATAATTGACCAAAATCTTCCAATTGTATTTGTGACATGCTTGGTAAACAACAGGTGTAGACTAAAGGTGAAATGAAGACTGACGGCCAACAACGCAGAGAGAACGACGAGATAAACAAATTATAATACAAGGAATAAATACACAATGATAATTTAACTAAATACACAGGGTACCAGGTAATAACATGGCTATATACAGGAAGTACCAGGTAATAACATGGCTATATACAGGAAGTACCAGGTAATAACATGGCTATATACAGGAAGTACCAGGTAATAACATGGCTATATACAGGAAGTACCAGGTCATAACATGTCTATATACAGGAAGTACCAGGTAATAACATGGCTATATACAGGAAGTACTATGTAATAACATGGCTATATACAGGGAGTACCAGGTAATAACATGGCATTATACAGGAAGTACCAGGTAATAACATGGCTATATACAGGGAGTACCAGGTAATAACATGGCATTATACAGGAAGTACCAGGTAATAACATGGCTATATACAGGGAGTACCAGGTAATAACATGACAATATACAGGAAGTACCAGGTAATAACCTGGCTATATACAGGAAGTACCAGGTAATAACATGGCTATATACAGGAAGTACCAGGTAATAACATGTCTATATACAGGAAGTACCAGGTAATAACATGGCTATATACAGGAAGTACTATGTAATAACATGGCTATATACAGGGAGTACCAGTACTGAGTTGATATGCAGGGGGACAAGATAATTGAGGTAGTTACTTTTGTATATTTTGTATATATAGTGTATGTGGACACCCCTTGATAATAGTAGATTTGGCTATTTCAGCCACACCCGTTGCTGACAGGCGTATAAAATCGAGCACACAGCCCATGCAATCTCCATAGACAAACATTGGCAGTGGAATGGTCTTACTGAAGAACTCAGTAATGTTATTTTTTACATTTACATTTGTACCCCTTTTTCGTGATATCCAATTGGTAGTTACAGTCTTGTCCCATCGCTGCTACTCCCCTACCGACTCGGGAGAGGCGAAGGTCAAGAGCCGTGCGTCCCCCGAAACACGACCCCGCCAAGCCTCTTCACACATCTCGCTTAACCCGGAAGCCAGCCGCACCAATGTGTCGGAGGAAACACCGTACAGCTGGCGACTGCTTGCAGGCACCTGGTCCGCCACAAGGAGTCACTAGAGCGCGACGGGACAAGGAAATCCCGGCCGGCCCAACCCTCCCCTAACCCCGGACGACGCTGGGCCAATGTTGCGCCGCCTCATGGGTCTCCCGGTCACAGCCGGCTGTGACAAAGCCTGGGTTCAAACCCGGGTCTGTAGTGACGCCTCAAACACTGCGATGCTGTGCCTTAGACCGCTGTGCCACTCTGGAGACCCCAGAGCTCAGTGACTTTCAACGTGGCACCATCATACGATGCCACGTTTCCAACAAGTCAGTTTGTCAAATGGTCAACTGTAAGTGCTGTTATTGTGAAGTGGAAACGTCTCGGAGCAACAACGGCTCAGCCATGAAGTGGTAGGCCACAGAAGCTCACAGAACGGGATCGGCGAGTGCTGAAGCGCATGGCGCGTAAAAATCGTCTGTCCTCGGCTGCAACACTCACTACCGAGTTCCAAACAGCCTCTGGAAGCAACATCAGCAGAAGAACTGTTCATCGGGAACTTCATGAAATGGGATTCCATGGCTGAGCAGCTGCACACAAGCCTAAGATCACCATGTGCAATGCCAAGAGTCAGCTGGAGTGGTGTAAAGATCACTGCCATTGGACTCTGGAGCAGTGGAAACGTGTTCTCTGGAGTGATGAACCACGCTTTGTTTGGCGGATGCCAGGAGAACGCTACCTGCCTCATTGCATAGTGCCAACTGTAAAGTTTGGTGGAGGAGGAATAATTGTCTGGGGCTGTTTTTCATGGTTTCAAGTGAAGGGAAATCTTAACGCTACAGCATACAATGACATTCTAGACGGTTCTATGCTTCCAACTTTGTGGCAACAGTTTGAGGAAGGCCCTTTCCTGTTTCAGCATGACAATGTCCCCGTGCACAAAGTGAGGTCCATACAGAAATGGTTTGTCGAGATTGGTGTGGAAGAACTTGACTGGCCTGCACAGAGCCCTGACCTCAACCCCACCTTTGGGATGAATTGGAACGCCGACTGCGAGCCAGGCCACATCGCCCAACATCAATATCCGATCTCACTAATTATCTTGTGGCTGAATGGAAGCAAGTCCCCTCAGCAATGTTCCAACATCTAGTGGAAAGCCTTCCCAGAAGAGTGGAGGCTGTTATAGCAGCAAAGGGGGGACCAACTCCATATTAATGCCCATGATTTTGGAATGAGGTGATTGACGAGTAGATGTCCACATACTTTTGGTCATGTAGTATATGTGCATATAGGTAGTGCAGAGGTCGGGGTAAAGTGACTGAAGGGACCCATTAGTCATACTATTGCACAACAATAAACAGAGACAGACAGACAGACAGACAGACAGACAGACAGACAGACAGACAGACAGACAGACAGACAGACAGACAGACAGACAGACAGACAGACAGAATATAATGTTTACTGTTCATTTTTATTGTTTATTTCACTTTTGTTTATTATCTACCTCACTTGCTTTGGCAATGTTAACATATGTTTCCCATGTCAATAAAACACTTAAATTGAATTGAAATTGAGAGAAAGAAAGAGAGAAAGGTAGAGAGAGAGAGAGGTAGAGATAGAGAGAGGTAGAGATAGAGAGGGTTCAAAGACATTCCTGCTGCAGGAAGAGAGGAGAGAGAGAGAAGGGGGAGAGGAGAGGAGAGAGGAGAGAGGGGGAGAGGAGAGGAGAGAGGAGAGAGGGGGAGAGGAGAGGAGAGAGGGGGGAGAGGAGAGAGGGGGGGAGGAGAGAGGCGGATAGATAAGAGTTGAAATGGTCAGCCATGATGAAAGCCTTTAGTCTCCAGCCATACTGTTACTATACACAGGACAGGGCTGGGTCCCTACCACTGTTAGCCTTTAGTCTCCAGCCATACTGTTACTATACACAGGACAGGGCTGGGTCCCTACCACTGTTAGCCTTTAGTCTCCAGCCATACTGTTACTATACACAGGACAGGGCTGGGTCCCTACCACTGTTAGCCTTTAGTCTCCAGCCATACTGTTACTATACACAGGACAGGGCTGGGTCCCTACCACTGTTAGCCTTTAGTCTCCAGCCATACTGTTACTATACACAGGACAGGGCTGGGTCCCTACCACTGTTAGCCTTTAGTCTCCAGCCATACTGTTACTATACACAGGACAGGGCTGGGTCCCTACCACTGTTAGCCTTTAGTCTCCAGCCATACTGTTACTATACACAGGACAGGGCTGGGTCCCTACCACTGTTAGCCTTTAGTCTCCAGCCATACTGTTACTATACACAGGACAGGGCTGGGTCCCTACCACTGTTAGCCTTTAGTCTCCAGCCATACTGTTACTATACACAGGACAGGGCTGGGTCCCTACCACTGTTAGCCTTTAGTCTCCAGCCATACTGTTACTATACACAGGACAGGGCTGGGTCCCTACCACTGTTAGCCTTTAGTCTCCAGCCATACTGTTACTATACACAGGACAGGGCTGGGTCCCTACCACTGTTAGCCTTTAGTCTCCAGCCATACTGTTACTATACACAGGACAGGGCTGGGTCCCTACCACTGTTAGCCTTTAGTCTCCAGCCATACTGTTACTATACACAGGACAGGGCTGGGACCCTACCACTGTTAGCCTTTAGTCTCCAGCCATACTGTTACTATACACAGGACAGGGCTGGGTCCCTACCACTGTTAGCCTTTAGTCTCCAGCCATACTGTTACTATACACAGGACAGGGCTGGGTCCCTACCACTGTTAGCCTTTAGTCTCCAGCCATACTGTTACTATACACAGGACAGGGCTGGGTCCCTACCACTGTTAGCCTTTAGTCTCCAGCCATACTGTTACTATACACAGGACAGGGCTGGGTCCCTACCACTGTTAGCCTTTAGTCTCCAGCCATACTGTTACTATACACAGGACAGGGCTGGGTCCCTACCACTGTTAGCCTTTAGTCTCCAGCCATACTGTTACTATACACAGGACAGGGCTGGGTCCCTACCACTGTTAGCCTTAGTCTCCAGCCATACTGTTACTATACACAGGACAGGGCTGGGTCCCTACCACTGTTAGCCTTTAGTCTCCAGCCATACTGTTACTATACACAGGACAGGGCTGGGTCCCTACCACTGTTAGCCTTTAGTCTCCAGCCATACTGTTACTATACACAGGACAGGGCTGGGTCCCTACCACTGTTAGCCTTTAGTCTCCAGCCATACTGTTACTATACACAGGACAGGGCTGGGTCCCTACCACTGTTAGCCTTTAGTCTCCAGCCATACTGTTACTATACACAGGACAGGGCTGGGTCCCTACCACTGTTAGCCTTTAGTCTCCAGCCATACTGTTACTATACACAGGACAGGGCTGGGTCCCTACCACTGTTAGCCTTTAGTCTCCAGCCATACTGTTACTATACACAGGACAGGGCTGGGTCCCTACCACTGTTAGCCTTTAGTCTCCAGCCATACTGTTACTATACACAGGACAGGGCTGGGTCCCTACCACTGTTAGCCTTTAGTCTCCAGCCATACTGTTACTATACACAGGACAGGGCTGGGTCCCTACCACTGTTAGCCTTTAGTCTCCAGCCATACTGTTACTATACACAGGACAGGGCTGGGTCCCTACCACTGTTAGCCTTTAGTCTCCAGCCATACTGTTACTATACACAGGACAGGGCTGGGACCCTACCACTGTTAGCCTTTAGTCTCCAGCCATACTGTTACTATACACAGGACAGGGCTGGGTCCCTACCACTGTTAGCCTTTAGTCTCCAGCCATACTGTTACTATACACAGGACAGGGCTGGGTCCCTACCACTGTTAGCCTTTAGTCTCCAGCCATACTGTTACTATACACAGGACAGGGCTGGGACCCTACCACTGTTAGCCTTTAGTCTCCAGCCATACTGTTACTATACACAGGACAGGGCTGGGTCCCTACCACTGTTAGCCTTTAGTCTCCAGCCATACTGTTACTATACACAGGACAGGGCTGGGTCCCTACCACTGTTAGCCTTTAGTCTCCAGCCATACTGTTACTATACACAGGACAGGGCTGGGTCCCTACCACTGTTAGCCTTTAGTCTCCAGCCATACTGTTACTATACACAGGACAGGGCTGGGTCCCTACCACTGTTAGCCTTTAGTCTCCAGCCATACTGTTACTATACACAGGACAGGGCTGGGTCCCTACCACTGTTAGCCTTTAGTCTCCAGCCATACTGTTACTATACACAGGACAGGGCTGGGTCCCTACCACTGTTAGCCTTTAGTCTCCAGCCATACTGTTACTATACACAGGACAGGGCTGGGTCCCTACCACTGTTAGCCTTTAGTCTCCAGCCATACTGTTACTATACACAGGACAGGGCTGGGTCCCTACCACTGTTAGCCTTTAGTCTCCAGCCATACTGTTACTATACACAGGACAGGGCTGGGTCCCTACCACTGTTAGCCTTTAGTCTCCAGCCATACTGTTACTATACACAGGACAGGGCTGGGTCCCTACCACTGTTAGCCTTTAGTCTCCAGCCATACTGTTACTATACACAGGACAGGGCTGGGTCCCTACCACTGTTAGCCTTTAGTCTCCAGCCATACTGTTACTATACACAGGACAGGGCTGGGTCCCTACCACTGTTAGCCTTTAGTCTCCAGCCATACTGTTACTATACACAGGACAGGGCTGGGTCCCTACCACTGTTAGCCTTTAGTCTCCAGCCATACTGTTACTATACACAGGACAGGGCTGGGTCCCTACCACTGTTAGCCTTTAGTCTCCAGCCATACTGTTACTATACACAGGACAGGGCTGGGTCCCTACCACTGTTAGCCTTTAGTCTCCAGCCATACTGTTACTATACACAGGACAGGGCTGGGTCCCTACCACTGTTAGCCTTTAGTCTCCAGCCATACTGTTACTATACACAGGACAGGGCTGGGTCCCTACCACTGTTAGCCTTTAGTCTCCAGCCATACTGTTACTATACACAGGACAGGGCTGGGTCCCTACCACTGTTAGCCTTTAGTCTCCAGCCATACTGTTACTATACACAGGACAGGGCTGGGTCCCTACCACTGTTAGCCTTTAGTCTCCAGCCATACTGTTACTATACACAGGACAGGGCTGGGTCCCTACCACTGTTAGCCTTTAGTCTCCAGCCATACTGTTACTATACACAGGACAGGGCTGGGACCCTACCACTGTTAGCCTTTAGTCTCCAGCCATACTGTTACTATACACAGGACAGGGCTGGGTCCCTACCACTGTTAGCCTTTAGTCTCCAGCCATACTGTTACTATACACAGGACAGGGCTGGGTCCCTACCACTGTTAGCCTTTAGTCTCCAGCCATACTGTTACTATACACAGGACAGGGCTGGGATCCCTACCACTGTTAGCCTTTAGTCTCCAGCCATACTGTTACTATACACAGGACAGGGCTGGGTCCCTACCACTGTTAGCCTTTAGTCTCCAGCCATACTGTTACTATACACAGGACAGGGCTGGGTCCCTACCACTGTTAGCCTTTAGTCTCCAGCCATACTGTTACTATACACAGGACAGGGCTGGGTCCCTACCACTGTTAGCCTTTAGTCTCCAGCCATACTGTTACTATACACAGGACAGGGCTGGGTCCCCTACCACTGTTAGCCTTTAGTCTCCAGCCATACTGTTACTATACACAGGACAGGGCTGGGTCCCTACCACTGTTAGCCTTTAGTCTCCAGCCATACTGTTACTATACACAGGACAGGGCTGGGTCCCTACCACTGTTAGCCTTTAGTCTCCAGCCATACTGTTACTATACACAGGACAGGGCTGGGTCCCTACCACTGTTAGCCTTTAGTCTCCAGCCATACTGTTACTATACACAGGACAGGGCTGGGTCCCTACCACTGTTACTATACACAGGACAGGGCTGGGTCCCTACCACTGTTAGCCTTTAGTCTCCAGCCATACTGTTACTATACACAGGACAGGGCTGGGTCCCTACCACTGTTAGCCTTTAGTCTCCAGCCTACTGTTACTATACACAAGGACAGGGCTGGGGTCCCTACCACTGTTAGCCGTTAGTCCTACCAAGCCATACTGTTACTATACACAGGACAGGGCTGGGTCCCTACCACTGTTTAGCCTTTAGTCTCCAGCCATACGTTACTATACACAGGACAGGGCTGGGTCCCTACCACTGTTAGCCTTTAGTCTCCAGCCATACTGTTACTATACAACAGACAGGGCTGGGTCCCTACCACTGTTAGCCTTTAGTCTCCAGCCATACTGTTACTATACCCAGGACAGGGCTGGTCCTACCACTGTTAGCCTTTAGTCTCCAGCCATACTGGTTACTATACACAGGACAGGGCTGGGTCCCTACCACTGTTAGCCTTTAGTCTCCAGCCATACTGTTACTATACACAGGACAGGGCTGGGTCCCTACCACTGTTAGCCTTTAGTCTCCAGCCATACTGTTACTATACACAGGACAGGGCTGGGTCCCTACCACTGTTAGCCTTTAGTCTCCAGCCATACTGTTACTATACACAGGACAGGGCTGGGTCCCTACCACTGTTAGCCTTTAGTCTCCAGCCATACTGTTACTATACACAGGACAGGGCTGGGTCCCTACCACTGTTAGCCTTTAGTCTCCAGCCATACTGTTACTATACACAGGACAGGGCTGGGTCCCTACCACTGTTAGCCTTTAGTCTCCAGCCATACTGTTACTATACACAGGACAGGGCTGGGGTCCCTACCACTGTTAGCCTTTAGTCTCCAGCCATACTGTTACTATACACAGGACAGGCTGGGTCCCTACCACTGTTAGCCTTTAGTCTCCAGCCATACTGTTACTATACACAGGACAGGGCTGGTCCCTACCACTGTTAGCCTTTAGTCTCCAGCCATACTGTTACTATACACAGGACAGGGCTGGGTCCCTACCACTGTTAGCCTTTAGTCTCCAGCATACTGTTACTATACACAGGACAGGGCTGGGTCCCTACCACTGTTAGCCTTTAGTCTCCAGCCATACTGTTTACTATACACAGGACAGGGCTGGGTCCCCTACCACCTGTTAGCCTTTAGTCTCCGCAGCCATACTGTTACTATACACAGACAGGCTGGGTCCCTACCACTGTTAGCCTTTAGTCTCCAGCCATACTGTTACTATACACAGGACAGGGCTGGGTCCCTACCACTGTTAGCCTTTAGTCTCCAGCCATACTGTTACTATACACAGGACAGGGCTGGGTCCCTACCACTGTTAGCCTTTAGTCTCCAGCCATACTGTTACTATAACAGGACAGGGCTGGGTCCCTACCACTGTTAGCCTTTAGTCTCCAGCCATACTGTTACTATACACGGACAGGGCTGGGTCCCTAC
>NW_021823152.1:0-54892 GCF_901001165.1 Salmo trutta
CCCCCTGCTCCCTCCTATCCCGCTGCTCTCTCCCTGCTCTCCCCTGCTCTCCCCTCCTATCCCCTGCTCTCCTCCTCTCCCCTGCTCTCCCCTCCTCTCCCCTGCTCTCCCCTCCTCTCCCTCCTATCCCCTGCTCTCCCCTCCTATCCCCTGCTCCCCCTCCTATCCCCTGCTCTCCCCTCCTCTCACCTGCTCTCCCCTGCTCTCCCCTCCTATCCCCTACTATCCCCTACTATCCCCTACTATCCCCTACTATCCCCTCCTATCCCCTCCTCTCCCCTCCTCTCACCTGCTCTCCCCTCTCTCACCTGCTCTCCCCTCCTCTCCCCTGCTCTCCCCTCCTCTCCCCTGCTCGCCCCTCCTATCCCCTCCTCTCCTCTTCTCTCTCCCAGCCCCTCCTCCTCTTCTCTCTGCCAGCCCCTTCTCCTCTTCACTCTGCCAGTCCCTTCTCCTCTTCTCTCTGCCAGCCCTCCTCCTCTTCTCTCTGTCAGCCCCCCTCCGCTTCACTCTGCCAGCCCTCCTCCTCTTCACTCTGCCAGCCCTCCTCCGCTTCACTCTGCCAGCCCCTCCTCTTCACTCTGCCAGCCCTCCTCCGCTTCACTCTGCCAGCCCTCCTCCTCTTCTCTCTGCCAGCCCCTCCTCCTCTTCTCTCTGCCAGCCCCTCCTCCTCTTCTCTCTGCCAGCCCCTCCTCCTCTTCACTCTGCCAGCCCCTCCTCCTCTTCACTCTGCCAGCCCTCCTCCTCTTCACTCTGCCAGCCCTCCTCCGCTTCTCTCTGCCAACCCCTCCCTCCTCACTCTGCCAGCCCCTCGCCCTCTTCTCTCTGCCAGCCCCTCCTCCTCTTCACTCTGCCAGCCCCTCTTCCTCTTCTCTGCCAGCCCCTCCTCCTCTTCTCCCTGCCAGCCCCTTCTCCTCTTCACTCTGCCAGCCCCTCCTCCTCTTCACCCTGCCATCCCCTCCTCCTCTTCACCCTGGCCCCCCTCCTCCTCTTCTCTCTGCCAGCCCCTCCTCCTCCTTCTCTCTGCCACCCCTCCTCCTCTTCACCCTGCCAGCCCTCCTCCTCTTCACCCTGCCAGCCCCTCCTCCTCTTCACTCTGCCAGCCCCTCCGCTTCACTCTGCCAGCCAGCCCTCCTCCACTTCTCTCTGCCAGCCCCTCCTCCTCTTCTCTCTGCCAACCCCTCCTCCTCTTCCGCTGCCAGCCCCTCGCCCTCTTCTCTCTGCCAGCCCCTCCTCCTCTTCACGTCTGCCACCCTCCTCCTCTTCTCTCTGCCAGCCTCCTCCTCCTCTTCTCCCTGCCAGCCCCTTCCTCTCTTCACTCTGCCAGCCCCTCCTCCTCTTCACCCTGCCATCCCCTCCTCCTCTTCACCCCTGCCAGCCCCTACTCCTCTTCACTCTGCCAGCCCCTCCTCCTCTTCACCTGCCATCCCCTCCTCCTCTTCACTCTGCCAGCCCCTCCTCCTCTTCTCTCTGCCAGCCCTCCTCCTCTTCTCTCTGCCAGCCCTCCTCCTCTTCACCCTGCCAGCCCCTCCTCCTCTTCACCCTGCCAGCCCCTCCTCCTCTTCACGCTGCCAGCCCTCCTCTTCACTCTGCCAGCCCCTCCTCCACTTCGCTCTGCCAGCCCCTCCTCCTCTTACCTCTGCCAGCCCCCTCCTCCTATTCTTACTCTTCTTCTCTCTGTCCTCCCCCTCTACTCTCTCCCGTCAGATAATGGCTTATGCCATAGTCCCCCTATCACTGAAGCTGTGAGGAATCACTTTAGGAAGGTGAACATGGAGGGTGTGTGGTGTGGGGGGACCAGGCAAGACCAGGCCGAGGCAGAGCTCTACTCTAATCAGTCCCCGAGGGTTGTGTAGCGTTTGCTCCTTCTGACAGTGGTAAAAAACCCCTCTCTCTCCACACACACCACACCCACACACACACACACACACACTAGTCTTGTAGCAGCTAACATTGTGGGGACACCAATTCAGGTCCCTTCAAATCCTATTTTCCTAATCCCTTACATAACCCATACTCTTATACCCTAACCTTAACCCTAACCCTAACCTTAACCTAATAATCTAACCTTAACCCTAAACCTAACCCTAGCTCCTAACCCCTACACTAGAACTAACCCAGCTCCTAAACCTAACCCTAACACTAATTCTAACCCTTACACTAATTCTAACCGTAACCCTAAACCCCCTAGAAATAGAATTTTACCTTGTGGGAACCAACAAAATGTCCCAAGTTGGTCAATTTTTGTTGTTGTTTAGTATTCTTTGGGGACTTCTGGTCCCCTTAAGAATAGTGTGGTGTGGTGAGAGCCCTTCTCTCCACCTTTCTAATATAGCCTACCTCTCTGCGTTGATTCTGCTAAATGGATTTTGAACAGGCACATACGGAGCCTTGCATATTTGTTCATACTGGTCAGGAGATGATTGAAGAGAGCTGTGGTTGTGATATAGCCTAGCTTTGCTGATGGATCTAACTCAACTCTGCAAAATGTACAATGGAGCTAGCTAGCGCTTTGCTACTAAGTTCTAACCATGAAGAATCTAAGCTACTGCTTGGTTAACCATAAACAATCTTAGTAGCGCTATGCTAACAATGATGAAGCCATAATGCTGCATGTTAATGGAAAAAAGGGATTTAACTAGCATGATGCTAACGGTTTCGATCTCATCACGATCTGTGAGAGAGATAGAGCAAAGTGTTCAATAAGCTGAACTAGCAGTAGGTTAGCCACGATGGATCTGAACTAGCAGTAGATTAGCAATAATGGATCTGAACTAGCAGCCGTAATGGACCTGAACTAGCAGTAGGTTAGCCACAATGGATCTGAACTAGGTTAGCCATAATGGATCTGAACTAGGTCAGCCATAATGGATCTGAACTAGGTTAGCCATGATGGGTCTGAACTAGGTTAGCCATGATGGATCTTAACTAGGTTAGCCATGATGGATCTGAACTCCGCAGTAGGTTAGCCATGATGGATCTGAACTAGCAGTAGGTTAGCCGTAATGTATCTAAACTATGCAGTAGGTTAGCCGTAATGGATCTGAACTAGCAGTAGGTTAGCCGTAATGGATCTGAACTAGCAGTAGGTTAGCCGTAATGGAGCTGAACTAGGTTAGCCATATTGAGATCTGAACTAGGTTGGCCATAATGGATCTGAACTAGGTTAGCCATGATGGATCTGAACTAGCTTAGCCATAATAGGATCTGACTATTAGTAGGTTAGCCGTAATGGATCTGAACTAGCAGTCGGTTAGCCGTAATGGATCTGAACTAGCAGTAGGATAGCCATAATGGATCTGAACTAGCAGTAGTTAGCCGTATGGTCTGAACTAGCAGTTGGTGTAGCCATAATGGATCTGAACTAGCAGTAGGTTAGCCGTAATGGATCTGAATCTAGCAGTAGGTTAGGCCGTAGTGGATCTGAACTAGCAGTAGGTTAGCCGTAATGGATCTGAATTAGCAGTTTGTTAGTCAGAATGGATCTGAACTAGCAGTTTGTTAGCCGTAATGGATCTGAACTAGCAGTAGGTTAGCCATAATGGATCTGAACTAGCAGTAGGTTAGCCATAATGGATCTGAACTAGCAGTAGTTTAGCCATAATGGATCTGAACTAGCAGTAGGTTAGCCATAATGGATCTCAACTAGCAGTAGGTTAGCATGATGGATCTGAACTAGCAGTAGGTTAGCCATGATGGATCTGAACTAGCAGTAGGTTAGCCGTAATGGATCTGAACTTGGTTAGCCATGATGGATCTGAACTAGGTTAGAGCCATAATGGATCTGAACTAGGTTAGCCATAATGGATCTGAACTAGGTTAGCCATAATGGATCTGAACTAGGTTGGCCATGATGGATGTGAACTAGGTTAGTCATAATGGATCTGAACTAGGTTAGCCATAATGGATCTGAACTAGGTTAGCCATAATGGATCTGAACTATTAGTAGGTTAGCCGTAATGGATCTGAACTAGTTAGCCATGATGGATCTGAACTAGCAGTAGTTAGCCATATGGATCTGAACTAGGTTAGCCATGATGGATCTGAACTATTAGTAGGTTAGCCATAATGGATCTGAAATAGGTTAGCCATGATGGATCGAACTAGCAGTAGGTTAGCCGTAATGGATCTGAACTAGGTTAGCCGTAATGGATCTGAACTAGGTTAGCCATAATGGATCTGAACTAGGTTAGCCATAATGGATCTGAACTAGGTCATGCCATAAATGGATTTTGAACTAGGTTAGCAATGATGGATCTGAACTAGCATTGGGCTAAAAGTGATGAACCAGATAGAAAGATTTTGCAAATAAATTTTGAGTACAATGAATTTTTGCTACTAGTGGCTGGTCCTGAAATAGTGTTGAATCATTAACAGTTACTGTATCAGTTTCTGAAGTGTATTCCAATTAGCACTTGTGTTATTATTAAATTAGCAGTTTGAATGGAACATTTTATGCCAAACAAGCAATTTTGTTTTAAGTACCAGACTTCGTCCTTCCTCTGAATTCCCCACTGCACAGTCACACCCACACACTCTCAGACTAACACACCCACACACTCTCAAGACAATAACACCCCACACACTCTCAGACAAATACACCCCCACACACACTCTCGTCGAATACAGCCAACACACTCTCAGACAATACACCCACACACTCTCAGACAAATACACCCACACACACCAGCTCTCAGTCAAGATACAGCCACACGCTCTCAGACAATTCACCCACACACACACACACTCTCTCAGACGAAATACACACACACACTCTCAGTCGAATACAGCCACACACTCTCAGATAAATTCACCCCACACACACACACACTCTCGACGAATAACCCCACACACACACTCTCAGACGAATATACACACACACACTCTCAGACGAATACACCCACACACACATCTCAGACGAATACAACACACACTCTCAGACGAACACACTCAATCCCCTCAACATGACATCTTCACTGATCTCCACTTCAGAAACGAAGCTTGGCGGCACATGCCCTATATTACGGCTGACTCTGGGAAATACACTGTCATCTGCACAAAAAGAGAAAGGGAGAGAGAAAGAGAAGAGAGAGAGAGGAAGGGAGGGATTGGATGGGGTGAGGTAGAGAGAGATGGAAAAGCGGAACTCGTAGGTTAAATTACTTCCTAGAGGGGCTGCTCTGCCTTCCCTGAGAAATGGGCCTCGTTTCACAGCAAATGCATTACACGCCCACACACAAACACACGCGCACATACACTGCTTTCCAAAAGCAGCAGAATCTCCCCTCTACCTATCTGATGTATCCTCTGTACATTACTCAAATATTCAAGCGAGAGCAGAGGAGTGGAGGAGGAGTGTGTGTGGGTGTGTGTATGTGTGTGTTGGTGTGTGTGTATGTTAGGGTTGGGTGATATTTGGGGAGAAGTGTTCTATACGATATGCTATTCCAAAGATCTCCGATATCCCATATCATTTTTTTGTGCCGTTAATGACTGAATCATTCCAGACTGTGCAATTGGGAGCTAATTTACAAGTTTATAGTCGCATTGTCATTATATAATGTTGGTACTTAATTATTAAACGAGTTGATTCAGCCTAACTGAGGTTTGATTTGTTGAGTTCAATCGTCTTTCACGTCACGATGTATCATCAATGTCAATATCACGAATTCAGTACTATCATATATCAGGTCCAACCTAGTGTGTGTGTGTGTGGTGTGTGTGTGTGAATAGTGCAGTAAAAGTGGGAATGGGAGAGTAAAAAGAGCAAGAAGGAGAAGGGAGAAGACCACACATTCAGGCAGCACTGCAGTCATTTGTGACAATCTTTCCAGCCAGCGAGCCAAAGCCAATCATCTAGCTATCAGTGTGAGACTGAAAGAGAGAACAGATAACTGTCATCATAGTTGAAGGGAAACAGGAATGAAAGGATGTGAGCTTTCCGGTGAGGATTACTGAGATTGGCCAGCTTCGGCAGGGTCGTAACGAGTAGATCTGTGACATTTTGGACAAAATGTTATGTTGCTCAGATCCAATGATTTCAGTGATAGACCTAGCTTCTGAGAGGATGGTAGCCATATCATTATGTTCGTTTGAGTCTGTGTGTGAGCTGTGGCTCCTAGAAAGCTATTTTTGTTTGGAATAATTCACTTAGACATTTAATTAGAGCTGTTTGCAAAAATGTAACTGAAATAGCCTAACTTTGGCACTAGGCTTGTTTATTCCAGAGTGAGAGCTGAAAGAGTGCTAAGGTTTTAGCTTGAGTAGACCGGCCTGTTCATTTGAAAACATTACAACCTTATGTTAGCATTGGGCTAGCCCCAACATTAGCATTTTGGGCTATAGCATTAGCACACACTGAAATACATCCTACCCGTGTCATGGCCATGTACTTTTATTATCTCCATCCAGCACAGCCAGAAGAGGACTGGCCACCCCTCAGAGCCTGGTTCCTCTCTAGGGTTTCTTCCTAGGTTCCTGCCTTTCTAGGGAGTTTTTCCTAGCCACCGTGCTTCTACATCTGCATTGCTTGCTGTTTGGGGTTTTAGGCTGGGTTTTTGTATAGCACTTTGTGACATCGGCTGATGTAAAAAGGGCTTTATAAATACATTTGATTGACTGTCTGGGACAGCCAAAAGCCAAAAGGCTCCAGAATAGCTTCCATCCCCAAGCCATAAGACTGCTAAATAGTTAACCAAGTAGCTACCCGGACTATCTGCATTGACCCTTTTTGCACTAACTATTTTTGACTGGACTCTAACCACACACCAACACTAATACACACACACACACACACACACACACACACACACACACACACACACACACACACACACACACACACACACACACACACACACACACACACACACACACACACACACACACACACACACACACACACACACACACACACAGGCACACTGTCGCCACACACACACTTCCACACTCATCACATATGCTGCTGTTACTGTTTATTGTCTATCCTATTGCCTTGTCACTTTACCCCTACCTCTATGTACATATCTACCTCAGTTACCTCATACCCCTGCACATTGACTTGGTAGTGGTACCCCGTGTATATAGCCAACTATCATTGTTCATTGTGGATTTGTTCCTTGTGTTGCTATTTTTGATCTTCTATTTATTATTATTAGAATTTGATTTGTATTTTTATTCTGTATTGTATTGTTACTGTATTCTGGATTGTTATTGTTACTGTAATCTGCATTGTTATTGTTACTGTATTCTGCATTGTTATTGTTACTGTAATCTGCATTGTTATTGTTACTGTATTCTGCATTGTTATTGTTACTGTTATCTGCATTGTTAATGTTACTGTATTCTGCATTGTTATTGTTACTGTATTCTGCATTGTTATTGTTACTGTAATCTGCATTGTTATTGTTACTGTATTCTGCATTGTTATTGTTACTGTATTCTGCATTGCTATTGTTACTGTAATCTGCATTGTTATTGTTACTGTATTCAGCATTGTTATTTTACTGTAATCTGCATTGTTATTGTTACTGTATTCTGCATTGTTATTGTTAATGTATTCTGTATTGTTATTGTTACTGTATTCTGTATTGTTGGGAAGGGTCAGTAAGCATTTCATTGTTAGTCTACACCTGTTGCTTACGAAACATGTGACAATTGAAATTTGATTTGATTTACTCTACCGGTCAAAAGTTATAGAATAGTGCTGCATCAGATGACCTGGCCTCCACAATCCCCCGATCTCAACCAAATTGAGATGGTTTGGGATGAGTCGGACCGCAGAGTGAAAGAAAAGCAGCCAACAGTGCTCAGCATATGTGGGAACTCCTTCAAGACTGTTGGAAAAGCATCCAGGTGGAACTGGTTGAGAGAATGTCAAGAGTGTGCAAAGCTGTCATCAAGGCAAAGGGTGGCTATTTGAAGAATCTCAAATATAAAATATATTTTGATTTGTTTAACACTTTTGGTTACTACATGATTCCATGTTTTTTTTCATAGTTTTGATGTCTTCACTATTATTCTACAATGTAGAAAATAGTAAAAAATAAAAAAAATCCTTGAATGAGTAGGTGTTCTAAAACTTTTGACTGGTAGTGTAAATCTCACTCTAGCTAGCCTCATCACTCTGAAGGTCCCAGTATGTCATCACTGCCATGTCTCGGCTCTTTTGCAGCCACTTTCAGGCAAAGGACAGCTCAACTTTTATTCCATCATCCCTCTCTCTTCTTCCTCTCTTACTGTCTCTTCTTCTCGCCTCTCAGTATGTCTCTCCCCCTCTCATTTGTCAAAGCAGGATAAATGAATGTGTAAACTTGAGTGAGCAGCTTCAGGAAGAAGACTGATGATGTGCTGTTGATGGTCCACTTATTCATTTAATTTAAACGTTTGACTTAATGTGTCTCGCTGGGCCGGTGGCACCGATTAAACTGTCCTTTCAGTGGATGTGAAAAATGTCCAGGAGTCTTAATCATTATTTACACAGCACCACGCACTCTTAGAAGGGATTCAATGACATGTCATTTGAGTGTGTGTCAAGTTAGTTTAGATTTGTACAGTAGGTGACGGATGTGCTTCAATAGATATTTCAATAATTGAATGATGATGACGACCTTTGGACTCTAGAGCAGGATGTGTGTGGTGTTGTGTATGTCACTGAGAGTTGGGAACAGCGACAGTGTCGCGACCTTTCACACTGTCTGCTAGTGATGACTCAGATTTACGGGAAAGAGGCGTGGCTCAGCAACACCAAGCAAGTCACATTCATGGAGTGGCACAGGAACACATACGCCCTGCTCTCTCACACATAGGCAGTCCTTCTAGCCTCTGGGTCATTCATTGGTTGATTCTTTGCATTTGGCTTTAAGAGTGTTTGACCTCCAGGGTCCCTCTTTCTACACCCCATCCCATCCTCAGCCCTCCCTCACTCACTCTGTGCTCTCTCTGTCTCTGTCTCTCTCTCTCTCTCTCTCTCTGTCGCCTCTCCTCTCTCTCTCTCTCAGTCCTCTCATCTCTCTCTCTCTCATCTCTCTCTCTCATCGCTCTCCTCTCTCATCTCTCTCTCTCTCTCTCTCTCTCTCAGTATTCTAATTCTTTCATAGTGATTTACCAGTCTATCTCTCTCTCTCTCTATCTCTCTCTCTCTAGTCTCTCTCGCTCTCTATTCAATTCAATTTAAGGGCTTTACCGGCATGGGAAACATATGTTAACAATGCCAATTCTTTCAATGTGTCAAGTAATTATCTTTTTGTTTTCGCATGATTTGGTTGGTTCTAATTGTATTGCTGTCCTGGGGCTCTGTGGGGTCTGTTGTGTTTGTGAAAAGAGCCCCAGTACCAGCTTATTTAGGGGACTCTTCTCCAGGTTCATGTCTCTGTAGGTGATGGCTTTGTTATGGAAGGTTTGGGAATCGCTTCCTTTTAGGTGGTTGTAGAAATTTAAAAGCTCTTTTCTGGATTTTGATAATTAGCGTGGTATCGGCCTAATTCTTCTCTGCATGCAGAATTCTTCAAAAAATATCCTCAGTGTACAACGTAAACCCAAAATAATGCATTTTTACAGAATTCTGCATGCAGTCTCAATTTGGTGTGTGTTCCATTTTGTGAATGCTTGGTTGGTGAGCAGTATTTTTAACCAGATCCTAATTGGTATGTCAAAATGTATGTTCATTTTGATGGCATAGAAAGCCCTTCTTGCCTTGTCTCTCATATCATTCACAGCTTTGTTGAAGTTACCTGTGGCGCTGATGTTTAGGCCAAGGTATGTATAGTTTTTGTGTGCTCTAGGGCAACGGTGTCTAGATGGAATTTATATTTGTGGTCCTGGAAACTGGACCTTTTCTGGAACACCATCATTTTTTTCTTACTGAGATTTACTGTTAGGGCCCAGGTCTGACAGAATCTGTGCAGAAGATCTAGGTGCTGCTGTAGGCCCTCCTTGGTTGGTGACAGAAGCACCAGATCATCAGTAAACAGTAGACATTTGACTTCAGATTCTAGTAGGGTGAGGCTGGGTGCTGCAGACTGTTCTAGTGCCTTCGCCAATTCGTTGATGTATATGTTGAAGAGGGTGGGGCTTAACTGCACACTTGTTGTTTGTGTACATGGATTTTAAAATGTCGTATGTTTTTCCCCAAACACCACTTTCCATCAATTTGTATTGCAGGCTCTCATGCCAAATTGAGTCAAAAGCTTTTTTGAAATAAACAAAGCATGAGAATACTTTGCCTTTGTTTTGGTTTGTTTGTCAATTAGGGTGTGCAGGGTGAATATGTGGTGTGTTGTACGGTAATTTGGTAAAAAGCCAATTTGACATTTGCTCAGTACATTGTTTTCACTGAGGAAATGTACGAGTCTGCTGTTAATGAAAATGCAGAGTATTTTCCCAAGGTTGCTGTTGACACAGATCCCACGGTAGTTATTGGGATAAAGTGTCTCTCCACTTTTGTGGATTGGGGTGATCAGTCCTTTGGTTCCAAATATTAGGGAAGATGCCAGAGCTGAGGATGATGTTAAAGAGTTTAAGTATAGCCAATTGGAATTTGTGGTCTGTATATTTTATCATTTAATTTAGGCTACCATCAACACCACAGGCCTTTTTGGGTTGGAGGGTTTGTATTTTGTCCTGTAGTTCATTCAATGTAATTGGAGAATTCAGTGGGTTCTGGTAGTCTTTAATAGTTGATTCTAAGATTTTCCAAAATTATTGAAGAAATAGTTTATCCATACATCTCAGTTTTGGATAGATAAGTCTTCGTGTTGTTGTTTGTTTAGAGTTTTTACATTTTCCCAGAAGTGGTTAGATTCTAGGATTCTTCAAATACATTTAGCTGATTTCTGACGTGTTGTTCCTTCTTTTTCCGTAGTGTATTTCTGTATTGTTTTAGTGATTCACCATAGTGAAGGCGTAGGCTCAGGTTTTCTGGGTCACAGTGTTTTTGGTTTGATAGGTTTCTCAATTTCTTTATTAGGTTGTTGCATTCTTCATCAAGCCATTTGTCATTGTTGTTCATTTTCTTAAGTTGTCTGCTTGAAATGTTTTGATTTGATAGAGAAGCTGAGAGGTCAAATATACTGTTAGGTTTTCTACTGCCAAGTTTACACCTTCACTATTACAGTGAAACCTTTTGTCCAGGAAATTGTCCAGAAGGTATTGAATTTGCTGTTGCCTAATTGCTTTTTGGTAGATTTCCACACTATTTTCCTTCCATCTATAGCATTTCTTAATGTTACTCAGTTCCTTTGGCTTTGATGCCTCATGATTGAGTATTGCTCTGCTCAAGTAGAGCGTGATTTTGCTGTGATCTGATAGGAGTGTCAGTGGACTGACTGTGAACACTCCAAGAGACTCTTGGTCAGTGATAAAGTAGCCTACAGTACTACTGTGAAGAGATGTGAAGAGATGAGCTATAGGTGTACCTACCATAGGAGTCTCCTCAATGCCTACCGTTGACTATGTACATACACAGCGTCTGACAGAGCTGCAGGAGTTTGTGACCTGTTTTTGTTGGTTATGTTGTCATAGTTGTGCCTAGGGGGACGAATGGGGGAGGGAATGCTGTCACCTCCAGGCAGGTGTTTGTCCACCTGTGTGCTGAGGGTGTCAGGTTCTTGTCCGGTTCTGACATTTAGGTCACCACAAACTAGTACATGTCGCTGGGCCAGGAAATTATTGATCTCCCCCTCTAGGATAGAGAAGCTGTCATCGTTAAAGTATGGGGATTCTATTTGGAGGCATATAGGTAGCACACATGAGGACATTTTTTTCTCTGTTGAGATAATTTCCTTATTAATGTATAGCTAGATGTAAAATGTTCCTGTTTTGACTAATTTAATAGTGGGTTAGGTGCAAGGTCTGCTCTATGCCAAATTAGACCCCTGAGTGTGTTCGCTGTTTCACACCTGGTAGTTTGGTGGATGGGACTACCAGCTCTCTGTAACCTAGAGGGCAACCAGTGGGTCCATCTCCTTTATACCATATTTCTTGTAGGATGACAATGTCTGTATTTCAAATGTATTTTTTATTTATTTAACTAGACAAGTAGGTTAAGATGAAATTCTTATTTCCAATGACGGCCTACCCTGGGTGACGCTGGGCCAATTGTGCTCCGCCCTATTGAACTCCCAATCACGGCCGAATGTGATGCAGCCTGGATTCGAACCAGGGACTGTAGTGACACCTCTTGCACTGAGATGCAGTGCCTTAGTCCGCTGCATCACAGGAAGTGGTGAAGTCCGGGTTCCTGCTCTTTAGGCCAAAGGCAGATGACCTCAGACCTTGTATTTTCCAGGATGAGATAGGAAAGGCTTTTTTTCCATAGCCTCAAGCTTTCTCTTTCTCCCTCTCTCTAGCTCTTTCTCCATCCCCCTCTCTTTCTATCTCAATACAATTCAATTCAAAGGGCTTTATTGGCATGGGAAACATATGTTTACATTGCCAAAGCAAGTGAAATAGATAATAAACAAAGGTGAAATAAACAATAACAAATAAACAGTAAACATTATACTCAAGTTCCAAAGGAATAGAGACATTTCAAATGTCATGTTATTTCTATATACATTGTTTTATCTCTCTCTCCATCCCTCTTTCTCCATGTATTCATTAGGCTCAAAGCTGTTTGTTCGAAACTCACTACCCTCATTAACATTTCAAGGCCCTGCTCAAGCACACAGCCCCTGGTTACCAAGGGCCGCCTCTCGGCAACCAGCAGCCAGCTGCAGAACACTGCAGACCAGAGAGAGTCCGAGAGAGTCAGGAGGTCCAGCCCTCCTCTTCTCTTCCTCACCCAGAGCGTATATCTGTGTTGTCCAATTGAGTTTCTTTCTGCTAGTTATGCCCTTGGATGTTGATTATGAATTTGATTCTCTTTGTCTGCTGACGTCTTCTTCACCTTCATCTGTCCCTTAGTCCCTTTTTATTTGTGCTCAAGTACCATACACTCTCCAACTCTCCATCTCTCTCTCCTGCACAGTCTCTCCCTCTCTCATGTGGTCTCTTTCCCCACAGCAGGCTTAGCTTTATCTGTGGTACAGTAGCATCACCCAAGCTGCTTGCTAGCCCTAGCCTGTCCTCGGCCTGATTGCCTTACTGCTACGCCACTACGTAGAACCCCTGCGTTGGCTAACCATCTCTGACAGCCTCCTCATAAAAGAGGCTGAGAACGGCGGCTGGCGGAGGAGTAGTGCATGTTTGATTTTATTTAGGCTACTTATTTGCGGCACGAGACCGGAGGAATGAGAGTTAGAGTACCCCGGAGGGGGAACCAGCCCAGCTAGCGTGGGGGACCTGTCATGTCTGATTGTAGCCCAGGCGGAGTGAGTCTCGGCTGGGTTAAGCAGAGAGGGCGCTACCCTTGTGGTGAGGGATGGATGATGGATGATGGAGGATTCACTTGGGCTTAGTAGTGAGGGAAGAGCAGGAGAGTGAAAGCAAATTGGTGGAATTGACCATTTCTTAGCAGGGTTTTGTGGAATGTGTTTACGGGTGTTCAGAGTGGCGGGTTGGGAACTGAGGTGACATTGAGGTCTCTGTCTCCCTCTCATCCTCCCCTCATCTCTCTCACACACGTTCCTCTCTTCACTCCCTCTCCCTCTATTTCTCTCCTCTTCCCCTTTATATCTCCATCCATCTTCCTCTCTCACGTCTCCTTTTATCTCTTCATTCCTCTCTCACCTTCCCATCATGTCTTTATTTTTCTGTCCTCTCCCCCTCTCTCCCCTCCCTCTCTTTCCTCTCCTCCTCTCTCTCCTCCCTCTCTCTCTCTCTCTCTCTCCCCTCCCTCTCCCTCCCCTTCCTCTCTCTCCCCTCCCTCTCTCTCTCTCCCCTCCCTCTCCCTCCCCTTCCTCTCTCCCCTCCCTCCCCCTCTCTCCCCTCCCTCTCTTTCCTCTCCTCCTCTCTCCCCTCCCTCTCTCCTCTCTCTCCCCTCTCTCTCTCCCTCCCCTTCCTCTCTCTCCCCTCCCTCTCTCTCCCCTCCCTCCCTCTCTCTCCCCTCCCTCCTTCTCCCTCCCCTTCCTCTCTCTCCCCTCCCTCTCTTTCCTCTCCTCCTCTCTCCCCTCCCTCTCTCTCCCCTCCCTCCCTCCCTCTCCCTCCCCTTTCTCTCTCTCCCCTCCCTCTCGTTCCTCTCCTCTCTCCCCTCCCTCTCTTTCCTCTCCTCCTCTCTCCCTCCCCTCCCTCTCTCCCCTCCCTCTCTCCCTCTCCCTCCCCTTCCTCTCTCTCTCTCCCTCCCCCCCCCCTCTCTTTCCTCTCCTCCTCTCTCCCCTCCCTCTCTCTCTCTCCACTCCCTCTCCCTCCCCTTCCTCTCTCTCCCCCTACCTCTCTCTCTCTCCCCTCCCTCCCTCTCTCTCTCCCCCCCCTCTCTTTCCTCTCCTCCTCTCTCCCCTCCCTCTCTCTCCCCTCCCTCTCTCCCTCTCCCTCCCCTTCCTCTCTCTCTCTCCCCCCCCCCTCTCTTTCCTCTCCCTCCTCTCTCCCCTCCCTCTCTCTCCCCTCCCTCTCTCCCTCTCCCTCCCCTTCCTCTCTCTCTCTCCCCTCCCTCTCTTTCCTCTCCTCCTCTCTCCCCTCCCTCTTTTTCCTCTCCTCCTCCCTCCCCTTCCTCTCTCTCTCTCCCCTCCCTCTCTTTCCTCTCCTCCTCTCTCCCCTCCCTCTCTTTCCTCTTCTCCTCTCTCCCCTCCCTCTCTCTCCCCTCCCTCCCTCTCCCTCCCCTTTCTCTCTCTCCCCTCCCTCTCTTTCCTCTCCTCCTCTCTCCCCTCCCTCTTTTTCCTCTCCTCCTCCCTCCCCCTCCTCTCTCTCTCTCCCCTCCCTCTCTTTCCTCTCCTCCTCTCTCCCCTCCCTCTCTTTCCTCTCCTCCTCTCTCCCCTCCCTCTCTCTCCCCTCCTCCTCTACTCTCTCTGTTAGTGAAGTTCATCTCAGCCCAGCGAGACACTCAACCAGAGCCATTCTGTTGATACTTCAACGTGCCTCATGACTGCGTGTAGATGGAAGGAGGGAAGAGAACAGGGAAAGCAGAGGTGTACTCTCAGCAGAGAGAGAAGGAGAGATGCGGTGTTAAAAAGAAAAACTCCCGTGGAGTCTGAGCTGATGGTGATAGATTAGAACCAGGCGACTGGAGTGGAGGGAGCATATAAATGAGATATTTAAGAAACATGAAAAATTGGGCTCAAATTGCAGCAAACAGCAGGCGGCTGGCCCCCTGTTCTCCTTTCACAGTGGCTCCGGGTTCCAATCCATTGTGGAGCGTCTCTGTACAGAGGGAGTCCAGGACCGGGCAGGTTGTGATAAGAACCAGCTGTAACCTCTCACCTCTCGACTCCTCTGATCTGAGCCCTAGCAAAATTAGATTTTCTGTGTGTGTGTGTGTGTGTGTGTGTGTGTGTGTGTGTGTGTGTGTGTGTGTGTGTGTGTGTGTGTGTGTGTGTGTGTGTGTGAGAGAGAGAGAGAGAGCTTGTGTGAGTATGTGTGAGAGATGGGTAATCTATTGCTTTCTGGTTTCTGTGTATGTGGGCAGGGTAGTGTTTCTGTGTGTGTGGGTAGGGTAGTGTTTCTGTGTGTGTGGGTAGGGTAGTGTTTCTGTGTGTGTGGGTAGGGTAGTGTTTCTGTGTGTGTGGGTAGGGTAGTGTTTCTGTGTGTGTGGGTAGGGTAGTGTTTCTGTGTGTGTGGGCAGGGTAATGTTTCTGTGTGTGTGGGTAGGGTAGTGTTTCTGTGTGTGTGGGTAGGGTGATGTTTCTGTGTGTGTGGGTAGGGTAATGTTTCTGTGTGTGTGGGTAGGTTAATGCTTCTGTGTGTGTGGGTAGGGTAATGTTTCTGTGTGTGTGGGTAGGGTAATGTTTCTGTGTGTGTGGGTAGGGTAATGCTTCTGTGTGTGTGGGTAGGGTAATGTTTCTGTGTGTGTGGGTAGGGTAATGTTTCTGTGTGTGTGGGTAGGGTAGGGTAATGTTTCTTTGTGTGTGGGTAGGCGAATGTTTCTTTGTGTGTGGGTAGGGGAATGTTTCTGTGTGTGTGTGTGGGTAGGGTAATGTTTCTGTGTGTGTGGGTAGGGTAATGCTTCTGTGTGTGTGGGTAGGGTAATGTTTCTGTGTGTGTGGGTAGGGTAGGGTAGTGTTTCTGTGTGTGTGGGTAGGGTAGTGTTTCTGTGTGTGTGGGTAGGGTAGTGTTTCTGTGTGTGTGGGTAGGGTAGTGTTTCTGTGTGTGTGAGCAGGGTAATGTTTCTGTGTGTGTGGGTAGGGTAATGTTTCTGTGTGTGTGGGTAGGGTAGTGTTTCTGTGTGTGTGGGTAGGTAGGGTAGTGTTTCTGTGTGTGTGGGCAGGGTAATGTTTCTGTGTGTGTGGGTAGGGTAGTGTTTCTGTGTGTGTGGGTAGGGTAGTGTTTCTGTGTGTGTGGGTAGGGTAGTGTTTCTGTGTGTGTGGGCAGGGTAATGTTTCTGTGTGTGTGGGTAGGGTAGTGTTTCTGAACACTATGTGAGTGGGTGCTGTCCTATTGGTGTCAGTGTTGTGTAATGCTCTGCTAATCGCTATGTATAATGTTTGACATGGAACATCATCACCAATGTCTACTACTGATGAATAACTGGGTAGGCCTGTTTGATCATGTGTCAAACCTGATCACAAATCCATCAATGTAGTTTGCAGATCATCACATTGACGTAAAACAACTCCTCCTTGTTGATCCAGTCATTTAACTAGAGTTTCCCTGAGGAGTTGGTTGAACATGAGTGACAGACAGACACTGCCGGGCCGGGCCCTGTTTAAAATGCTCAGTCAGGCCGTGCTACGGCAGAGAGAGAAGAGTCACAAAACATGAATGCATTAGCACTGTGGACCCATGCATTATGCATGGCTGAACTGCGACTGAAGACTCAAGACACAGAGAGAGAGTGAGAGGAAAGGACAGTGAGAGGAATCAGGCATGTTGAAGTCAGCAGCACAGTCCAGTGTGGATGACGGAGGGATGTGGGGTGTGTGTAAGTTAGTGTGTGTGAGAGAGTGTGTATGTTTGTGTGCAAAAGGAGGAATGTTGGTCAAGCTGTAGTATCTATCTGCTGCTATTTATTTAGTCTGTACTTATTTAGTCTCACTGTTATCAGTGAGGTCACCCCATTGTGTTGCTCTGTTATCTGAATAGAAGGTCACCTCATGTTGTTGCTCTGTTATCTGAATAGAAGGTCACCCCATCGTGTTGCTCTGTTATCTGAATAGGTCATCCCATCTTGTTGCTCTGTTATCTGAATAGGTCACCCCATCTTGTTGCTCTGTTATCTGAATAGGTCACCCCATCTTGTTGCTCTGTTATCTGAATAGAAGTTCACCTCATCGTGTTGCTCTGTTATCTGAATAGATCACCCCATCGTGTTGCTCTGTTATCTGAATAGGTCACCTCATCTTGTTGCTCTGTTATCTGAATAGGTCACCCCATCTTGTTGCTCTGTTATCTGAAAAGAAGGTCACCCCATCTTGTTGCTCTGTTATCTGAATAGGTCACCCCATCGTGTTGCTCTGTTATCTGAATAGGTCACCTCATCGTGTTGCTCTGTTATCTGAATAGGTCACCTCATCTTGTTGCTCTGTTATCTGAATAGGTCACCCCATCTTGTTGCTCTGTTATCTGAATAGGTCACCCCATCTTGTTGCTCTGTTATCTGAATAGGTCACCCCATCGTGTTGCTCTGTTATCTGAATAGGTCACCTCATCTTGTTGCTCTGTTATCTGAATAGGTCACCTCATCGTGTTGCTCTGTTATCTGAATAGGTCACCTCATCTTGTTGCTCTGTTATCTGAATAGGTCACCCCATCTTGTTGCTCTGTTATCTGAATAGGTCACCCCATCTTGTTGCTCTGTTATCTGAATAGGTCACCCCATCGTGTTGCTCTGTTATCTGAATAGGTCACCTCATCTTGTTGCTCTGTTATCTGAATAGGTCACCTCATCTTGTTGCTCTGTTATCTGAATAGAAGTTCACGTCATCTTGTTGCTCTGTTATCTGAAAAGAAGTTCACCTCATCTTGTTGCTCTGTTATCTGAATAGATCACCCCATCGTGTTGCTCTGTTATCTGAATAGAAGTTCACCTCATCTTGTTGCTCTGTTATCTGAATAGGTCACCCCATCGTGTTGCTCTGTTATCTGAATAGAAGTTCACCTCATCTTGTTGCTCTGTTATCTGAATAGAAGTTCACCTCATCTTGTTGCTCTGTTATCTGAATAGGTCACCCCATCTTGTTGCTCTGTTATCTGAATAGGTCACCCCATCTTGTTGCTCTGTTATCTGAATAGGTCACCCCATCGTGTTGCTCTGTTATCTGAATAGGTCACCCCATCGTGTTGCTCTGTTATCTGAATAGGTCACCCCATCGTGTTGCTCTGTTATCTGAATAGGTCACCCCATCTTGTTGCTCTGTTATCTGAATAGGTCACCCCATCGTGTTGCTCTGTTATCTGAATAGGTCACCCCATCGTGTTGCTCTGTTATCTGAATAGGTCACCTCATCTTGTTGCTCTGTTATCTGAATAGGTCACCCCATCTTGTTGCTCTGTTATCTGAATAGGTCACCCCATCGTGTTGCTCTGTTATCTGAATAGAAGGTCACCTCATGTTGTTGCTCTGTTATCTGAATAGGTCACCCCATTGTGTTGCTCTGTTATCTGAATAGGTCACCCCATCTTGTTGCTCTGTTATCTGAATAGGTCACCCCATCTTGTTGCTCTGTTATCTGAATAGAATGTCACCCCATCGTGTTGCTCTGTTATCTGAATAGAAGTTCACCTCATCTTGTTGCTCTGTTATCTGAATAGGTCACCCCATCGTGTTGCTCTGTTATCTGAATAGGTCACCCCATCGTGTTGCTCTGTTATCTGAATAGGTCACCCCATCTTGTTGCTCTGTTATCTGAATAGGTCACCCCATCTTGTTGCTCTGTTATCTGAATAGGTCACCCCATCTTGTTGCTCTGTTATCTGAATAGAAGGTCACCTCATCTTGTTGCTCTGTTATCTGAATAGGTCACCTCATCGTGTTGCTCTGTTATCTGAATAGAAGTTCACCCCATCGTGTTGCTCTGTTATCTGAATAGGTCACCCCATCTTGTTGCTCTGTTATCTGAATAGGTCACCCCATCTTGTTGCTCTGTTATCTGAATAGAAGGTCACCTCATCTTGTTGCTCTGTTATCTGAATAGATCACCCCATCTTGTTGCTCTGTTATCTGCATAGGTCACCCCATCTTTTTGCTCTGTTATCTGAATAGGTCACCCCATCGTGTTGCTCTGTTATCTGAATAGAAGTTCACCCCATCTTGTTGCTCTGTTATCTGAATAGAAGTTCACCTCATCTTGTTGCTCTGTTATCTGAATAGGTCACCCCATCTTGTTGCTCTGTTATCTGAATAGGTCACCCCATCTTGTTGCTCTGTTATCTGAATAGAAGTTCACCCCATCTTGTTGCTCTGTTATCTGAATAGGTCACCCCATCTTGTTGCTCTGTTATCTGAATAGGTCACCCCATCGTGTTGCTCTGTTATCTGAATAGGTCACCCCATCGTGTTGCTCTGTTATCTGAATAGGTCACCTCATCTTGTTGCTCTGTTATCTGAATAGGTCACCCCATCTTGTTGCTCTGTTATCTGAATAGGTCACCCCATCGTGTTGCTCTGTTATCTGAATAGAAGGTCACCTCATGTTGTTGCTCTGTTGTCTGAATAGGTCACCCCATCGTGTTGCTCTGTTATCTGAATAGGTCACCCCATCGTGTTGCTCTGTTATCTGAATAGGTCACCTCATCTTGTTGCTCTGTTATCTGAATAGGTCAACTCATCTTGTTGCTCTGTTATCTGAATAGAAGTTCACCCCATCGTGTTGCTCTGTTACCTGAATAGAAGTTCACCCCATCTTGTTGCTCTGTTATCTGAATAGAAGTTCACCTCATTGTGTTGCTCTGTTATCTGAATAGAAGTTCACCTCATCTTGTTGCTCTGTTATCTGAATAGAAATTCACCTCATCTTGTTGCTCTGTTATCTGAAAAGAAGGTCACCCCATCTGGTTGCTCTGTTATCTGAATATGTCACCCCATCTTGTTGCTCTGTTATCTGAATAGGTCACCCCATCTTGTTGCTCTGTTATCTGAATAGGTCACCCCATCTTGTTGCTCTGTTATCTGAATAGGTCACCTCATCGTGTTGCTCTGTTATCTGAATAGGTCACCCCATCGTGTTGCTCTGTTATCTGAATAGGTCACCCCATCGTGTTGCTCTGTTATCTGAATAGGTCACCCCATCGTGTTGCTCTGTTATCTGAATAGGTCACCTCATCTTGTTGCTCTGTTATCTGAATAGGTCACCCCATCTTGTTGCTCTGTTATCTGAATAGGTCACCCCATCTTGTTGCTCTGTTATCTGAATAGAAGGTCACCTCATCTTGTTGCTCTGTTATCTGAATAGGTCACCCCATCTTGTTGCTCTGTTATCTGAATAGGTCACCCCATCTTGTTGCTCTGTTATCTGAATAGGTCACCCCATCTTGTTGCTCTGTTATCTGAATAGGTCACCCCATCGTGTTGCTCTGTTATCTGAATAGGTCACCTCATCTTGTTGCTGAAGTGTATACTAATAGGGGAATGGATGGAGGGCAATGGAGGGTACTTCAGCGTTCCCTGGTTTACACAAGCTAATGCTGATAAGCTGACTCTCTTCCTTGTTCATGACCTCTAGAAAGTTCTGAGCAACAACAAATCAAGGCAGGTACTTCGTCATCTGTTGGTCCTAAGGGGTCTGGGTCTAATCATGGTTATTTATGTGTGTGTGTGTGTGTGTGTGTGTGTGTGTGTGTGTGTGTGTGTGTGTGTGTGTGTGGTCTGTGTGACTGGGGGTACATGCGGTGTGGACATTGACCAATGCAGTGGACGGAATAGCAATGGTAGGATGGCTGGGTCACAGAGGGTCTTTGAGGGTTGTGTGTGTGTGTGTGTGTGTGTGTGTGTGTGTGTGTGTGTGTGTGTGTGTGTGTGTGTGTGTGTGTGTGTGTGTGTGTGTGTGTGTGTGTGTGTAAGGTTTGCAGTGTGACCATTCATGGCTGGGGCTGGAATGGGCGTGTTGTCTATCTGTGTGTCTGGGTGGGAGGGGTTTGGAGCTAAGCTATGGGCATGGACTGCCAGTGTGCAGCTGGCAACACCTGTCTGTCATGTGTCAACTAAACGGAACCCTCCTCGGCCAATCAAAACTCATTTTCTCAGTCCATGAGACGTGGGAGTCTCTAGATGACCGCTGCAGCCCGGAGTATCCCCCCCAAACTCTCCAATCAGTAGGAAGACAGTAGAGCGCCCAGGGCAGCTGAGGGACTGTAGAACTAAACAAAACAGACAACTAGAATAGAGAATAGAATATATGGATTGGACTCTGAAGTAGGAAAGAGGACTGATCTACAATTGACTAGAACATGAGTTCCTCCCCGGCACAAGGGACCACAATGGGCTGAAAATAAAGAGCAGTCAGAAGATCCTGGCTCTTTCCTCCTTCCCCGGCAGGGGACCTGGGATGTAACTGGCATTAAAAGGCTTGCTCAGGAGTTGTGAATAAGCAACTGGATTGAGCTCAGCAGCAACGCTTTGATCTGAACCAACGCGCTCTGCTTCTTCCATCGCACAGCTCAGGGAGACTGGATGTGCATACTAAAACTGTCGGAGAGGAGCCGGCTTTGCTCTTCGGCTTTGCTCTTCACTCACATTTTCGGTGCTTATGCACTTCCCTATCAGCTTTATAAGCACAGTGTTGGAATATTGACTTGCAAAGAGCAACACTCAAGTATGAAGCTTATAGCATTACACACATTCATATGGGCTTTGAAAAAAGACGAGGCCTATTACTCGCATCCGTATGGACTTAATAACCATTGTCCTGAAATGTATTAATAGACAGAGTAGTGCACACAGTCCTTCTCCCATATGGATGCATTGGGTCAATGAACTTGATGTGGTTTCTACCTTTTTTCCCAGGCCAGTTGCATTGCAATGTCATAGTTATTTTGTTGGAGACGGGCCCAAATTACAGGAGGCAAGACTCGTAAGCTGTCCTCTGTACCATTAGGCCAGTTCTGTGGGAAAGGGCAGTAAGAGAAAGCAAGCAGCCTCAAAGACATGGAGAGAGTCTGTACTAATAGAGTGCTGTATATTAGTATATTAAATTACAGTACCCAACCATTCATGTCAACACCATGTGATTTAGACGAGGAACCATCATCTACAGAGTACGCCTGGCTGTTGAAACGGAGCTATGGAAATGGAAAATGTCATTATTCTATCCAGCTCCTGATAGATTTAGATTTCCCCCTGGGCTGGTTGTTCCTCTTAGCCCAACGGCAGTTGGACTGGTGTTAACACCACAAACACACTGGTTCAGTTATTTTCATCAAATCCAACTGTGGCACTATAGTAATGGAACTCCCTTGTAAATGTCACCAAAGATTTAAGATAACGTCTCCACTTATACTATATGCCATTTAGAAGATACCTTTATCTAAAATGAGTGTAGGAGTGGTCCCAGGAATCAAACCCACTACCCTGATGTTTTAAGTGCCATGCTCTACCAACTGAGCTACAAAGGACCACAGACTTCCCAGGCATGCAGCTCCCCCACACCCCACCAATAAAGCTGAGCCTGAGACTCTGTTGAGGGACTCTATCTTTGCATTATTTTACTATCAACGGTTTTGCCATAGCTTTAGACTTAGCCAAAATGATGGCTAATGGTCACTGGTATAAACCAAATGACTCTGCTTTAGGCCTTTCACAGCTCTATGCTAGCAGTGGCTCTCTTAGCCAAAGAGAAGTGCTCAAATGTATATGTTTTAATTAAAGTTTTGACACCTCAGACTTTGCTAGGAAAATCTGTAGGCCTATTACTAGGCCTCGTTGATACTCTGTTTTATTTGGAGCTATGTTAGCTGAATCAATGTTAGCCTGCACTCGCTAAAACAATGTTGTCGTTGGAGCTATGCTAGCCATGTCCTGTGTTAGCTGAGTCAATGTTAGCCTGCACTTGCTAAAACAATGTTGTCGTTGGAGCTATGCTAGCCATGTCCTGTGTTAGCTGAATCAATGTTAGCCTGCACTCGCTAAAACAATGTTGGCGTTGGAGCTATGCTAGCCATGTCCTGTGTTAGCTGAGTCAATGTTAGCCTGCACTCGCTAAAACAATGTTGTCGTTGGAGCTATGCTAGCCATGTCCTGTGTTAGCTGAATCAATGTTAGCCTGCACTCGCTAAAACAATGTTGGCGTTGGAGCTATGCTAGCCATGTCCTGTGTTAGCTGAGTCAATGTTAGCCTGCACTCGCTAAAACAATGTTGTCGTTGGAGCTATGCTAGCCATGTCCTGTGTTAGCTGAATCAATGTTAGCCTGCACTCGCTAAAACAATGTTGGCGTTGGAGCTATGCTAGCCATGTCCTGTGTTAGTTGAATCAATGTTAGCCTGCACTCGCTAAAACAATGTTGTCGTTGGAGCTATGCTAGCCATGTCCTGTGTTAGCTGAATCAATGTTAGCCTGCACTCGCTAAAACAATGTTGTCGTTGGGGCTATGCTAGCCATGTCCTGTGTTAGCTGAATCAATGTTAGCCTGCACTCGCTAAAACAATGTTGTCGTTGGGGCTATGCTAGCCATGTCCTGTGTTAGCTGAATCAATGTTAGCCTGCACTCGCTAAAACAATGTTGTCGTTGGGGCTATGCTAGCCATGTCCTGTGTTAGCTGAATCAATGTTAGCCTGCACTCGCTAAAACAATGTTGTCATTGGGGCTATGCTAGCCATGTCCTGTGTTAGCTGAATCAATGTTAGCCTGCACTCGCTAAAACAATGTTGTCGTTGGGGCTATGCTAGCCATGTCCTGTGTTAGCTGAATCAATGTTAGCCTGCACTCGCTAAAACAATGTTGTCTTTGGGGCTATGCTAGCCATGTCCTGTGTTAGCTGAATCAATGTTAGCCTGCACTCGCTAAAACAATGTTGTCGTTGGGGCTATGCTAGCCATGTCCTGTGTTAGCTGAATCAATGTTAGCCTGCACTCGCTAAAACAATGTTGTCATTGGGGCTATGCTAGCCATGTCCTGTGTTAGCTGAATCAATGTTAGCCTGCACTCGCTAAAACAATGATGTCATTGGGGCTATGCTAGCCATGTCCTGTGTTAGCTGAATCTCCGCTCTATCTTAGGGATTCTGTTCTCTGGTATACCCACCTGCCTTGTGTCAATCATCTGTAAACCCACAGCGTGGCCCCTGGTTTGGGTCGGCTCGGGGAAACTGAGACGCCATCCGTCCCTCCCGACCATGGGATCTCTTCAGAGCTTTCATGATTTAGCCTGCAATAACGCAGCTGGTCATGGCACTCCGTCTCAGCTGCCATCTTGGAGAAACAGTGGCACACTGGAACATGTTCTTGTAAAAACGTCTCTGATGAAGTGTAATTCATCAGAGTAGGGGTCATTTTATTTTTTCTCTTAAAATGACACTTATCTATCATATCACTGAAGGAACTCATAAGCATGATATGAGAGATGCATAAGACTGATTTCAGACTATTAGCATTAGAAAAGCCTTTTTTCTGCTGTGTCATTATTACGACAGCAGTCTATCGACTTTATGTCGGCGGAAATGCCAACTGAAGTGTCACCAGTAAACCTTTAACCATAGCAACCTTTATGGGTATATCCCATCCCATCTCTAAAAAAAGCCTCAGTGTGAGTCTGTGAGAGCCCTGATGTGGGGCTCCTTGGGGCCTGCTGGGGTGCTTTCCAGTCAGCCTTTGTCTGTTATTGACTGTTATTGCAGTTGGCAGACGGTGCTCCTGCCATGGCAATGTCTGCAATGGGCTGCCAGTGTGGCCCCGTCCCGGCTCGGCCAAATAGTGACGCTGTGACTGGCTGCCAGGGAAACCCTGTTCATGACCACACACTTCAGCCCCCAGGGAAAAGGAATCAGCGTTGCGTTCTACAGAGGAGGGGGGGGGGGGAAGAGACAGAAGGAAAGAGAGAAAGAATGAGTGACAGGGAGAATGACAGTGAGAGAGGGAGTTTTAACGGTCAGTTTGCTAGCCCCTCCCATGCTTGTTGTGTGTGTGTTGGTGTGTGTGTACGTGTGTGTGTGTTTGTGTGTGTGTGTGTGTGCGTGTGTGTGTGTCCAGGATAACATAATGGGACTGAGAGAATGTGTGTGAATGTGAGAATGTGCAGTTGCCTTAAATCTTCCCCGGTCTTCTTCTCTCTGAATGAACTCCATTCATTTTGGATGTTTGGAGGTTTGTTTGTGACGAATTATAAAACGCTCAACGCTGGAACTAATGAGTTTTAGACCTGTCTACCTCTCTGTGACCTGAGCCCTGATCCGGGGGTAATTCAACATGCACCCAGAGAGAGGGAGAGAAGGAGAGAGAGGAGCTCAAAGAGGAGTGTGGAAAAGAGACGTTAGAGAATATGGAGAGCACATGGTGAGAGAGAGGAGGGAAGAAGGTAAAGAGGACAGAGAGAGCGAGAGAGAGAGAGAAAGAATAGAGGGAGGAGGGTACCTACAGAAGTCTTGCCGGGGGGCTACCGTGGCCCATTTCTTCCCACATTGCACGCTGGAGTGGCAGATTAATTGCAGTTCAGTGTTCTGTGCAACTCTAATGTTCAGACATGATGTAAAAACACAGCCGAGGCAAACACACTATCGAGGGGAAAGATTTCTGCCTGGGCTGGAGAGTTACTCCACTGTGAAACGGGCTGGCCCAGGAGGGGCATCTCCTGGGCCTGCTAGGGAAGGAGGAGCTGTGGCTTCTGCTGCCTACAGCGTATGTAATATGTTCCTGTGATATTCAGGGTCTTTGCTAACTAAAGTGTGATTGCCAAGATTATCCAAGATTGACAACAAGTGGCCTGTCATTTACAGCCCAGCAATTTTGTTGACCAGAATGCCTGTGACCAAGAGGACTTACATTTAAAGAGATATCACACTACCTTGGATGAATAGGATAAATTACCATCATATTTTTGCAAACCGTGCTAAATGCAAACAATTTTTGCTAACAGTGGCCTTTGGGAATTTGGCCTAGACTCCCAGCAGTACTCTCACTCCACTCTGCCCCACAGCGACTCCGGCTCCCTTTCCTTCAGTGTCCTCTCCTCTCCGCCTCTCCAGCTACAGGAGGAAGAGAATCCGTTCTTTTACATAAATTACCATAATCTCCCATACAGTCCTCCCTTAAAGGTAGATAATGGTTTGAGGCAACACATATTTTTCTTTCATTCTTTTTTTTCTTCCAGTTTCCCTCCTGTTCCATAGTGGACATGTTAAGTAATCCTCTGTGTATGAAAAAATACTTATGTGCGTGCTGGCTCACAGCACACAACTGTGGGCCGACCGTCTTTATGCGATGCCAATAACGCAGCCTTAATCCGTAGGCAAGCAGGCTTTCCCCCTGGTTAGTGTACACACCAGGGTTTGGAACCAGTTTTGGGAACAGAAAACTGGAAAATAATGATATTTTTCAAGGAACAGAAGCGGGACCTGGAACTAAAGTGATCCATACTGTTCCAGAACAGAACCGTTATTTTAAAAGCATGGAAACCGGTTAATAACGTTTTTTTTTTTTAAACGTTAAAGTTTTTTCTATTTCCACCAAAAAACGCTACAAAGCGCCTATGTAAAGCCCTTACTATGTCACTCAGATACTTATTCCAGTGTCTGCCTGCAAGCTGAAAAAAGGCTACTGTACTGATGTTACAAGCGTGATTCAGAAGATAGGAAGAGAGATTTTTAATTAGCTAGAGAAGAATGGATTAACTTTTTCAATGCTAGTTAAGGATACCATATGCCTAGTTATCATGTTTCACATTGGATTTATTAACTACAAAAAGGTAAGACATGTTTTTAATTCTGGTGCCGTTCTGCACACACAAGCTTGTTAGATGCACAGCGCTTCAAGCCTCTTCCTCAACCATCTCTCGCTCAGTTGCATCTTGCGCCATAGGCTACACTTGTCTGTCCATCGTGCATGTAAACAACTACCCTGCCTGCTCTATCCGCACTGATTGTTGACGTAATTGAATGAACTGTTTTTTTCACAGGTTAACAAATGAACAAAAAGGAGCGATATATTCCAGTACTTTTTTGTTGTTGTTCGAACCGGTTCAGAACTTTATTTAGCTGGTCGGAACAGTGGAACAGAATGAAGAACATAGTGGTTCTGTTGGAAGATAATGGATGTTCCAACCCCTGGTACACACATCTCTCTATATAGTATGCTCTAGCATGAAGACTTGTGCTTTTCTTTGCCTTCCTAAATACAATTTCTTATTTTTTAGCACCCCTCTTCTTTTACTGTCTTCTTCCTGCACGCACGCACGCACGCACGCACGCACGCACGCACGCAGCAGCAGCCAGATATGCTGGCTCTCTATGTGGGAGATTCAATCTCTTGAACAATCTACGGATCAGAATAAGGAGAAAAAGAGACATGTTAGTATCAGGTACCAGCTGCTGCTGGATGGGCAGATAAGTATTCTGCTGTTTACAAAACTCTGCTGAGGGGACCACCTGCAATGCATTCTGGGTAAAAGCTGAAGAAATGGGTTGGGTGCTGCGGTTAGGCTGTATTCAGGAGTTGGGTTGGGAAGGTTGTAACTGTGAGGTTGTGGACGAGGCAGTTGAGATTGTGTAGTTGTGTTTGTCCTTTTTGCAGTTGAGGAGATCATGACTGTTTTGTTTGTGCTTCAAAATAGAGATGGTTTGTTTGGATCTGTTCCCATCATGTCATCGTATCAGTCTGTCAGTCTGTCGGGAATGTGACCCGGCGAACAGAAAAACTAGTGACAAACAGACTTGGCTAAATCGAGAATGACACACACACGCATAATCACACACAGATGCCCACACTCACACACAGACACACACACATTTTAAATACTTTATTTGAATCCACCAATCAAATTTACAAAAAAAGGATCCAAACATTTGGAAGGTCCCTGTATGCATGGCACTCAAGGGTACAGGAAGCACGTCCTTCTCCAAACAGCTAGGCTGCCCAAGACAGCTGAAACAGAGCAGTACCTCTTCTCCAAACAGCGAGGCTGCCCAAGACAGCTGAAACAGAGCAGTACCTCTTCTCCAAACAGCTAGTCTGCCCACGACAGCTGAAACAGAGCAGTATCTCTTCTCCAAACAGCTAGGCTGCCCACGACATCTGAAACAGAGCAGTACCTCTTCTCCAAACAGCTAGGCTGCCCAAGACAGCTGAAACAGAGCAGTACCTCTTCTCCAAACAGCTAGGCTGCCCACGACAGCTGAAACAGAGCAGTACCTCTTCTCCAAACAGCTAGGCTGCCCACGACAGCTGAAACAGAGCAGTACCTCTTCTCCAAACAGCTAGGCTGCCCACGACAGCTGAAACAGAGCAGTACCTCTTCTCCAAACAGCTAGGCTGCCCACGACAGCTGAAACAGAGCAGTACCTCTTCTCCAAACAGCTAGGCTGCCCACGACAGCTGAAACAGAGCAGTATCTCTTCTCCAAACAGCGAGGCTGCCCACGACAGCTGAAACAGAGCAGTATCTCTTCTCCAAACAGCCAGGCTGCCCACGACATCTGAAACAGAGCAGTACCTCTTCTCCAAACAGCTAGGCTGCCCACGACAGCTGAAACAGAGCAGTACCTCTTCTCCAAACAGCTAGGCTGCCCACGACAGCTGAAACAGAGCAGTACCTCTTCTCCAAACAGCGAGGCTGCCCACGACAGCTGAAACAGAGCAGTACCTCTTCTCCAAACAGCTAGGCTGCCCACGACAGCTGAAACAGAGCAGTACCTCTTCTCCAAACAGCGAGGCTGCCCACGACAGCTGAAACAGAGCAGTACCTCTTCTCCAAACAGCTAGGCTGCCCACGACAGCTGAAACAGAGCAGTACCTCTTCTCCAAACAGCTAGGCTGCCCACGACAGCTGAAACAGAGCAGTACCTCTTCTCCAAACAGCTAGGCTGCCCAAGACAGCTGAAACAGAGCAGTACCTCTTCTCCAAACAGCTAGGCTGCCCACGACAGCTGAAACAGAGCAGTACCTCTTCTCCAAACAGCTAGGCTGCCCACGACAGCTGAAACAGAGCAGTACCTCTTCTCCAAACAGCTAGGCTGCCCACGACAGCTGAAACAGAGCAGTATCTCTTCTCCAAACAGCTAGGCTGCCCACGACAGCTGAAACAGAGCAGTATCTCTTCTCCAAACAGCTAGGCTGCCCACGACAGCTGAAACAGAGCAGTACCTCTTCTCCAAACAGCTAGGCTGCCCACGACAGCTGAAACAGAGCAGTATCTCTTCTCCAAACAGCTAGTCTGCCCACGACAGCTGAAACAGAGCAGTACCTCTTCTCCAAACAGCTAGGCTGCCCACGACAGCTGAAACAGAGCAGTACCTCTTCTCCAAACAGCTAGGCTGCCCACGACAGCTGAAACAGAGCAGTACCTCTTCTCCAAACAGCTAGGCTGCCCACGACAGCTGAAACAGAGCAGTATCTCTTCTCCAAACAGCTAGGCTGCCCACGACAGCTGAAACAGAGCAGTACCTCTTCTCCAAACAGCTAGGCTGCCCACGACAGCTGAAACAGAGCAGTACCTCTTCTCCAAACAGCGAGGCTGCCCACGACAGCTGAAACAGAGCAGTATCTCTTCTCCAAACAGCTAGGCTGCCCACGACAGCTGAAACAGAGCAGTACCTCTTCTCCAAACAGCTAGGCTGCCCACGACAGCTGAAACAGAGCAGTACCTCTTCTCCAAACAGCTAGGCTGCCCACGACAGCTGAAACAGAGCAGTACCTCTTCTCCAAACAGCGAGGCTGCCCACGACAGCTGAAACAGAGCAGTACCTCTTCTCCAAACAGCTAGGCTGCCCACGACAGCTGAAACAGAGCAGTACCTCTTCTCCAAACAGCTAGGCTGCCCACGACAGCTGAAACAGAGCAGTACCTCTTCTCCAAACAGCTAGGCTGCCCACGACAGCTGAAACAGAGCAGTACCTCTTCTCCAAACAGCTAGGCTGCCCACGACAGCTGAAACAGAGCAGTACCTCTTCTCCAAACAGCGAGGCTGCCCACGACAGCTGAAACAGAGCAGTACCTCTTCTCCAAACAGCGAGGCTGCCCACGACAGCTGAAACAGAGCAGTACCTCTTCTCCAAACAGCGAGGCTGCCCAAGACAGCTGAAACAGAGCAGTACCTCTTCTCCAAACAGCTAGGCTGCCCACGACAGCTGAAACAGAGCAGTACCTCTTCTCCAAACAGCTAGGCTGCCCACGACAGCTGAAACAGAGCAGTACCTCTTCTCCAAACAGCGAGGCTGCCCAAGACAGCTGAAACAGAGCAGTACCTCTTCTCCAAACAGCGAGGCTGCCCACGACAGCTGAAACAGAGCAGTACCTCTTCTCCAAACAGCGAGGCTGCCCACGACAGCTGAAACAGAGCAGTACCTCTTCTCCAAACAGCGAGGCTGCCCACGACAGCTGAAACAGAGCAGTACCTCTTCTCCAAACAGCGAGGCTGCCCACGACAGCTGAAACAGAGCAGTACCTCTTCTCCAAACAGCGAGGCTGCCCACGACAGCTGAAACAGAGCAGTACCTCTTCTCCAAACAGCGAGGCTGCCCACGACAGCTGAAACAGAGCAGTACCTCTTCTCCAAACAGCGAGGCTGCCCACGACAGCTGAAACAGAGCAGTACCTCTTCTCCAAACAGCGAGGCTGCCCACGACAGCTGAAACAGAGCAGTACCTCTTCTCCAAACAGCTAGGCTGCCCACGACAGCTGAAACAGAGCAGTACCTCTTCTCCAAACAGCGAGGCTGCCCACGACAGCTGAAACAGAGCAGTACCTCTTCTCCAAACAGCTAGGCTGCCCAAGACAGCTGAAACAGAGCAGTACCTCTTCTCCAAACAGCGAGGCTGCCCAAGACAGCTGAAACAGAGCAGTACCTCTTCTCCAAACAGCTAGGCTGCCCACGACAGCTGAAACAGAGCAGTACCTCTTCTCCAAACAGCTAGTCTGCCCACGACAGCTGAAACAGAGCAGTACCTCTTCTCCAAACAGCTAGGCTGCCCAAGACAGCTGAAACAGAGCAGTACCTCTTCTCCAAACAGCTAGGCTGCCCAAGACAGCTGAAACAGAGCAGTACCTCTTCTCCAAACAGCGAGGCTGCCCAAGACAGCTGAAACAGAGCAGTACCTCTTCTCCAAACAGCTAGTCTGCCCACGACAGCTGAAACAGAGCAGTATCTCTTCTCCAAACAGCTAGGCTGCCCAAGACAGCTGAAACAGAGCAGTACCTCTTCTCCAAACAGCTAGGCTGCCCACGACAGCTGAAACAGAGCAGTACCTCTTCTCCAAACTGCTAGGCTGCCCACGACATCTGAAACAGAGCAGTACCTCTTCTCCAAACAGCTAGGCTGCCCACGACAGCTGAAACAGAGCAGTACCTCTTCTCCAAACAGCTAGGCCGCCCACGACAGCTGAAACAGAGCAGTACCTCTTCTCCAAACAGCTAGGCTGCCCACAACAGCTGAAACAGAGCAGTATCTAGCCAATTGCTTTGCCCTAGTTTTTGTCAGGCCCAGAATCTGGAGGCACCGCACTGCAAGCCTGTGTACCTGACCGAGACTGCCAAATATCAGCGCCACTAGCATGCACCTACACCCAAGGCTGTCCAAGCATGGCACGAGGGGCTGGTGCTTAAGCAGCTTTTCGGCAAAGCCCTGCTCTATGTAGCCGTCCAATGACCAGTCCACTTCCAAAATGAGCTCCTCCCCCTGGCCTCCCCCACAACAACAATATCTGGCGTACAGACACACACACACACACACACACACACACACACACACACACACACACACACACACATGAACACTTTCTAAGCACAGTACATAGTCAACACATATCTTCAAGGCATCTCAGGAAGGAGGGGGAGATAAAAACAACTGCATTTTTCTCCTGCAGTAAAAGTCCTCGTCCAGATGTGCCTGCTCAATTATCCACAAAGAAACAGCTGTGTGTGTGTGTGTGTGTGTGTGTGTGTGTGTGTGTGTGTGAGTGTGTTTGTATAATAAAACCTAACCTTTGTAATTGCTCAGAAAGAGGGTTTTTCTCTCACCAGTGTGTATGAGCCAGGTCTCTCAGGTTAAAACATGAACCCTCATCCTCTTAAATTCCTCACTGATTCTGCTGAAGCTTTGGAAGTCCTTCTCTTCCCCCCTCTCTCTCTCTCTCTCTCTCTCTCATTCACCCCTCTTTCTCTCTCTCTCTCTCTCTCTCTCTCTCTCATTCACCCCTCTTTCTCTTTCTCTCTCTCTCTCTCTCTCTCGTTCACCTCTCTCTCTCTCTCTCTCTCTCTCTCATTTACCTCTTTCTCTTCCTCTCTCTGACTCTCTCTTTCCCTCGTTCACCTCTGACTCTCTTTCCCTCGTTCACCTCTCTCTCTCTATCCTTCGTTCACCTCTCTTTCTCTATCCCTCATTCACCTCTCTTTCCCTCATTCACCTCTCTGACTCTCTCTTTCCTTCCTTCACCTCTCTCTCTCTTTCCCTCATTCAGCTCTCTTCCTCTAGTTCACCTCTCTGACTCTCTTGTTCCCTCGTTCACCTCTCTGACTCTCTTGTTCCCTCGTTCACCTCTCTGACTCTCTCTTTCCCTCGTTCACCTCTCTGACTCTCTTTCCCTCGTTCACCTCTCTGACTCTCTTTCACTCGTTCACCTCTCTGACTCTCTCTTTCCCTCGTTCACCTCTCTGACTCTCTCTTTCCCTCGTTCACCTCTCTGACTCTCTCTTTCCCTCGTTCACCTCTCTGACTCTCTTTCCCTCGTTCACCTCTTTCTCTCTTTCCCTCGTTCACCTCTCTTCCTCTCGTTCTCCTCTCTGACTCTCTTTCCCTCGTTCACCTCTCTGACTCTCTCTTTCACTCGTTCACCTCTCTGACTCTCTCTTTCCCTCGTTCACCTCTCTGACTCTCTCTTTCCCTCGATCACCTCTCTCTCTTTCCCTCATTCACCTCTCTTTCCCTCGTTCACCTCTCTGACTATCTCTTTCCCTCGCTTACCTCTCTCTCTCTTTCCCTCGTTCATCTCTCTCTCTTTCCCTCGTTCACCTCTCTCTCTTTCCCTCATTCACTCCTCTTTCCCTCGTTCACCTCTATGACCTCTCTTTCCCTCGTTCACCTCTCTGACTCTCTTTCCCTCGTTCACCTCTCTGACTCTCTCTTTCCCTTGTTCACCTCTCTGACTCTCTCTTTCCCTCGTTCACCTCTCTGACTCTCTCTTTCCCTCGTTCACCTATCTGACTCTCTCTTTCCCTCGTTCACCTCTCTGACTCTCTCTTTCCCTCGTTCACCTCTATGACCTCTCTATGACCCCCCCTCAGAGGGGGTTTGGTATATGGCCAATATACCATGGCTAAGGGCTGTTTTTATGCACGACGCAACTCGTATATTGGCCATATACCACAAACCCCTGAGGTGCCTTATAGCTGTTATAAAATGGTTACCAACGTAATTAGAGCAGTAAGAATACATGTTTTGTCATACCCGTTTGATATACCACGGCTGTTAGCCAATCAGCATTCAGGGCTTGAACCACGCAGGTTAGAAATTAGAATAACTTAATTTCACCCTGTGATAACATTTGCTACCATATATTGCTTATACTTCCACCTGTCCATTCAGGTCTACAGAAACTGCCAAGCCGTAGGGGCTATTTGGGTCAATTTGAAATTGGGCTCCTGTCTCTCACCCTTCACTCATACAGTGACAGTTCACTGTAGTCAGCCCCATGGCAGCACCAGTCAGCCATCCTGATCCTTCAGAGCATCTCCTCTTACACAATGCTCTTCACAGCAGGCAGCTCACCCACGGGGAAACACTAAAACAACCATGGCGCTAAGTGCTGCCTTTACACATAGAGCATCGTATTGAAATGCAGATGTCTTCTGTTCTCTTCTGTTCTGAGGACCTGTGTGTTGTCGTGTCTGGTTGGAGTGGGGTTTGCTTTCCAAGCGAGCCTGGCTGTTCTCGTCTGTTGTCTGTGTGTGTGTGTGTTTGTGTGTCTGTGTCTGTGTGTGCGTTTGTGCTTGTGTCTGTATATGTATTTGTGTGTGTGTGTGTGTGTGTGTGTGTGTATGTATTTGTCTGTGTGTGTGTGTGTGTATGTATTTTTCTGTCTGTGTGTGTGTGTGTGTGTGTGTGTATGTATTTGTGTGTGTGTGTGTGTGTGTGTGTGTGTGTGTGAGACTCATCTCGGTATATACAGGGCTGAGAATGAGCACTACCTTCGCTGACAGCTGCACTCGTTCAACATATGCCCACAGGGCAACAATTCTAGCCTTTAGCATTCCTATACCCCGTGGGTATGTGTGGGCGTATGTGGGAAGGTGTGGTTGTGTGTGTGCAAGTATATGTGTTTGTGTGTGTCTATGTGTGTTTGTGTGTGTCTGCATGCATGCAAATGTTTATGAGAGCGAGGGTCTCTGTGTCGGGAGGGGTGTGGATGGAGCCAGTGAAGTGTCTGTCTGTATGTCAAATGCCTGTGAGAGTGAAATACATGCATTATTCAGTGTAGAGTATCATTCGGAGTGAAATGTAGGCTACTGTTTCTCTCTAGACCAAGTAGGACAGCAATCAGCTTGATCTCTTATGAACCATAACCCTGCAGCGGTCGATAGCTGTTAGCATGCTAATCCTGCTCACATTATTGATATCCACACGTCCTTTTTCCCCAGGGGTGGGTGTATGTGTGTGTGTGTGTGTGTGTGTGTGTGTGTGTGTGCGTGTGTGTGTGTGTGTGCGTGTCTGAGTATGTGAGTATGTGAGTATATGATTTCTCTGAAGATAAGCAATATGCCTTGCACATCAAGATTTGTGGGGTGTTGTGTTCTGTATGTGTGCCTGTTTGCCTTTCAGTGTGTGTGTGTGTGTGTGTGTGTGTGTGTGTGTGTGTGTGTGTGTGTGTGTGTGTGTGTGTGTGTGTGTGTGTGTGTGTGTGTGTGTGCGTGTGTATGCGTTCTTGCGTGTCTGCGTGTGTATTTGTGCCATCCCTGGATTGATATCCATACTGCCTTATTTCTCAGACGTCAAACAGAGAGCGGAGCCTTGAACTCCCAGCATGCATTATTCATCGAATTAGATAACACACACAAGATGCAAATGGGCCACAAACCCTCCATATTCCACACAACACCGTCTCAATCTCAGCCTAACAATGTTAGCCTAGGTCTCTCTCTGGCCTGTGCAAAATCACATCATAACAAAACAAATACCTCCAAGGATGGTATTGTACTCTATCCAGCAGACTAGCAGACTATTGTCCTGTAATGGAGTTAGCATCTGACTCTGTACTCTACTTTGTATTAATCCTATGTTGGGTACCATCAAGAAGGCTAGCAGTGGTTGCTGTGGTGTTATTTATTGCCCGTGGTGTTAATTAGAACACGTACGTGACCCGACACTACGTCTCAGCCCCTCCCCCTCCTGCCTGACTTCCTGACTTCCCTGAGGCGCTGGATCCGATTAGCTAAGGACCAGGCGGGTATCGATCAGGTTTTAATGAGGAAAACAAGGGAAAGGGCTTGTATCCCCTTCAGTTACGCCTGGGGAGCGAGAGAAATAGGGATTGGCAGAGAGAGAAAGAGGGATTTGGAGGAAGAGAAGGAGGGATTGGAGGAATAGGCCAACCTTCTGGAGATTTCTGCAAACGAATGGGGGAAATTCTCACTGATCCTTATGGGCTTTAACACAGAGGAACCAACCTCATAGACTCAGATCAGTTTGAACCCAATACAGTTAGGCACTTGGGAGATGCATATAGTACATGTGGGTCCCCATGGAGAGGGCAGAGAAGACAATTTAATCCCATTGACTCAAACAGTAGAGTCCCAAGACTATACTGGAGCTCCATAAACCCACCCTAATACTGTACACCCTAATATGACTGTCCACGAGAATCCAAATAGGTCAGATCAGGTTTGCAATGAATAACTTCAATCAGACCCCCTCTCACCCAAAAGGAAAGAACTAGTAAATCAAGGGTGAAGATTCAGGCCTGCGCTCTCAAGATTCACCAAAGGAATGTCCTTTGTTTCAACATACTTTTCCCAGCTGAAACTCTTAACATGTTCAAAAGCGAATACTGGAACAATATTTCTAACATAGAATGTGGGGAATGGTCAGAGGTGATCTATAGAACACTAATGTAATTTTGTTTGTTATTTTGTGATGTCATTAAAAATGTTATAAAGGAAATACTGTAACTTCGAAAGTATACCCACTACATATATGACATTTCCATACTCTGCATTGTGCATGTAATATGAAAAGTGTTTTTGTTAAGAGAGGGATGTGATTTGAGAAGCTATAATAGATAATTGTTTTATCTAACTTTGCACAGTGAGTATTTACCACCCGGAGTGAGGTCAGGGAGCGTGCCAGTCTGCCAGAACCTATATAAACTGTATAAACAAACACATTGGACCAGAAAAGCGTCAAGCTGCGCGTTTAAAATGGTTTGAACTTTCAACACGAGGGGGAGACGATAAACTCACCTCCCGGACAATCACTGGTACGGCTGATTAGCTGTCCTAAGTAAAGTATCTTCGAAAGCAAATTTAAGTAGGACCATCCTGTTACGCTGCTCAAACCATCGATATGGCCGACTAGCCTATCTTCAAAAAAGCCTCTTCAAGAGTGAATGGAAGGAAAGTCAACTCTGCAGTTCTGTTCAGGACTACACGACAAGTCACTGGATACCAGAGAACTACAAAGAAGGACAACAGTAGAAGACTTGTTGGAACCATTTCGGACAATCAGAGCCTTACAAGCTTACCGCATAAGGCCCAGCAACCTTTCCAAGGCTGCCCTGTTCATCGAGAAATCCCTGGCGAACCCAGGCATTTCACCTAAATACATTCATGATTTCTTACTCAAAGCGGGTGGTGGTTCGTGTGCAAAGTGTATGGTTACTGTAGGTGGGAGTAGTCCCTGAATATGCCAATGTTAAATGTCTCTGTCCCTCTCTCTCTCCCTCACTCTCCATCTCTTCTTTAACAAGCAGCCATGTTGATGTCATCCCGCTAGGACCTGTTTTCAGCGTATTAAGTCTCCAGTCAATAACTGGTGCAAAGTTTGTGTGTTTATCCAATGTTCCCATTTAATGAGCTAGTAAATAAATAATTCAACCAATATGATTAGTACTGAATCCAAAGTGAGGCTCGGGTTTTTGCAGATGCAAGGAGGTTACGACTGTTCAGAATGATGGTATGATACGAGGTTATGATTAATAAGTTGACTGTTTATAGATGTGATAGGTAAAGACCTTTTAGAGTTTCATTCAGGAGATGGTAACTCTTTAAAGAACCGCTCCCGTGTTGCCCCAGATCCTAATGAGTTAATGGGAACATGATTAATTTAATCAGGTAACAATTAAACATAGTTAGTTAATTAGATAAATAACAGTCTTCAGTTTAATGTTAAAGTCACAACACAAATACTGTACACCCTAATACAGTACACCCTAATACAGCACACCCTAATACTGTACACCCTAATAATGTACAGTACATACGTTTCCCTTGAAACTTTCATAGAGAAACAGAGTCTCTGATACTGTTGAGTTGTACACACTCTAGAGTGGAACTTTCTTTGACAGTCATAAAGACGACAAAATATTCCAAGTTGCCTTTCAACCCTTTAATGTATTCATAGTACAGTATATATGCAGTATTTCTGCTGAGACATGCTTTTAAATGGATAGTTGTTGGCTCAATGACTGGAAGTCTATTGGAACAGTTAGCATGTCATTGCCCCCTCCCATCTCTACCCCCCACTAACCAGAGGTGGAACCAAGTCATTGTTTTACATGTCACAAGTAAGTCTCAAGTCTTAGCACTCAAATCCCAAATTAAGTCCCAAGTCAAGACCGACAAGTCCCAAGTCAAGTCTCAAGTCCTAAACTTTGAGTTTCGAGTCCTAAACAAGTCATAATGTGCTCTTCACCAAATGTAATACCATTTCATATTTTTAACATGAGTGAGAGTTAGTATATTACATTTATGCAAATCATGAAAGCTTTAAAAAATATATATTTTTTTTACTTTCCAAATAAACGTTATTATTTGCATGGAAATACATGGTTAGCCATGAGAAAGACACATCAATATGACAACAAAAACAAAATATTGTAGTGCTCTCTCTCTCTCTCTCCAGATATACTCTAGACTAGAGGTCGACTGATTATGATTTTTCAACGCCGATACCGATACCGATTATTGGAGGTCCAAAATGCCAATGCCGATTAATCGGCCGATTTTTTTGCCATTTATTTGTAATAATGCCAATTACAACAATACTGAATGAACACTTATTTTAACTTAATATAATACATCAATAAAATCAATTTAGCCTCAAATAAATAATGAAACATGTTCAATTTGGTTTAAATAATGCAAAAACAAAGTGTTGGAGAAGAAAGTAAAAGTGCAATATGTGCCATGTAAGAAAGCTAACGTTTAAGTTCCTTGCTCAGAACATGAGAACATATGAAAGCTGGTGGTTCCTTTTAACATGAGTCTTCAATATTCCCAGGTAAGAAGTTTTAGGTTGTAGTTATTATAGGAATTATAGGACTATTTCTCTCTATACGATTTGTATTTCATATACCTTTGACTATTGGATGTTCTTATAGGCACTTTAGTATTGCCAGTGTAACAGTATAGCTTCCGTCCCTCTCCTCACTCCTACCTGGGCTCGAACCAGGAACACATCGACAACAGCCATCCTCGAAGCAGTGCTACCCATGCAGAGCAAGGGGAACAACTACTCCAAGTCTCAGAGTGAGTGATGTTTGAAACGCTATTAGCGCGCACCCGCTAACTAGCTAGCTATTTCACAATGGTTACACCAGCCTAATCTTGGGAGTTGATAGGCTTGAAGTCATAAACAGCGCAATGCTTGAAGCACAGCGAAGAGCTGCTGGCAAAATGTACAAAAGTGCTGTTTGAATGAATGCTTACGAGCCTGCTGGTGCCTACCACCGCTCAGTCAGACTGCTCTATCAAATCATAGACTTAATTATAATATAATAAACACACAGAAATACGAGCCTTAGGTCATTAATATGGTCGAATCCGGAAACTATCATTTCAAAAACAAAACGTTTTTCCTTTCAGTGAAATACGGAACCGTCCCGTATTTTATCTAACGGGTGGCATCCTTAAGTTTAAATATTCCTGTTACATTGCATAACCTTCGATGTTATTTCATAATTACATACAATTCTGGCAAATTAGTTCGCAACGAGCCAGGCGACCCAAACTGTTGCATATATCCTGACTCTGCGTGCAATGAACGCAAGAGAAGTGACACAATTTCACCTGGTTAATATTGCCTGCTAACCTGGATTTCTTTTAGCTAAATATGCAGGTTTAAAAATATATACTTCTGTGTATTGATTTTAAGAAAGGCATTGATGTTTATGGTTAGGTACAGTCGTGCAACGAATGTGCTTTTTTTTTGTTAAATCATCCCCTGTTTGGCTGTCATATGCGTCGGAAGGATTAGACCAAAGCGCAGCCTGTGGAGTGCTCATTCTTACTTATTTATTTTAAGAGAGCACTTAAACAAAGAAAAAAACAAACGACAGCAAACAGTTCCGTAAGTTTCACAGACTATAACAAAAACAACCACCCACAAACCCAAAGGAAAGAACAGGCTGCCTAAGTATGGCTTCCAATCAGAGACAACGAAAGACACCTGCCTCTGATTGGAAACCACACTCGGCCAAACCTAGAAAACTAACATAGAAAATGAAAACTAGAACAAATCCCTTTGAAACAAACCAACCCCAAAACACACAAAACAACCCCCCTGCCACGCCCTGACCATACTACAATGGCAAATGACCCTTTTTACTGGTCAGGACGTGACATTGGCGAAGTCGGCTGTCTTTGTTAGGAAGAAATAGTCTTCACAGTTTGCAACGAGCCAGGCGGCCCAAACTGCTGCATATACTCTGACTCTGTTGCAAGAGAAGTGACACATTTTCCCTAGTTAAAAGAAATTCATGTTAGCAGGCAATATTAACTAAATATGTAGGTTTAACAATATATACTTGTGTATTGATTTTAAGAAAGGCATTGATTTTTATGGTTTGGTACACGTTGGAGCAACGTGTACCAAAGCGATTATATGCAATGCAGGACAGACTAGATAAACTAGTAATATCATCAACCATGTGTAGTTAACTAGTGATTATGATTGATTGATTGTTTTTTATAAGATAAGTTTAATGCTAGCTAGCAACTTACCTTGGCTTCTTACTGCATTCGCGTAACAGGCAGGCTCCTCGTGGAGTGCAATGTAAAGCAGGTGGTTAGAGCGTTGGACTAGTTAACCAACCGTAAGGTTGCAAGATTGAATCCCCGAGCTGACAAGGTAAAAATCTGTCATTCTGACCCTGAACAAGGCAGTTAACCCACCGTTCTTAGGCCGTCATTGAAAATAAGAATGTGTTCTTAACTGACTTGCCTAGTTAAATAAAGGTGTACAAAAAAAAAAGAATCTGCCAAATCGGCGTCCAAAAATAATTGGCCATTACGATTAATCGTCGACCTCTACTCTAGACACCTAAAACAATCCTGCCATAAAGTTACAATCATTTTGTCATAAACGTCGAAAGGATTAGACCAAGGCGCAGCGTGTATAGTGCTCATCTTTAGATTTTAATCAAACAACAAAATAACAAACGCTCAACAGTTCCGTCAGGTACAACAACTAAACGGAAAGTAACCACCCACAAAACCCAAAGGAAAACAGGCTGCCTAAGTATGGCTTCCAATCAGAGACAACGAAAGACACCTGCCTCTGATTGGAAACCATACTCGGCCAAACATGGAAAACGAAACATAGAAATAGAAAACTAGAACAAATTCCCCTAGAAACAAAAAACCCCAAAACACACAAAACCCCCCTGCCACGCCCTGACCATTCTACTATGGCAAATGACCCTTTTCACTGGTCAGGATGTGACACATTTACTAAAAGGTACATGAGAACATCTGCTACTGAACTTCAAGTAGGCCTACAATTTGAACACTGACCTGAATGTCTGACAAAGAAAATACAGATCCCAAAGATGGGAGATAAAACCTGAACATGGAGACTATGTATACTATACATAGTGTGTGATGCATAAACAGTTAATTTTTTATCTTATCTCAGGGCCCTATGATGCACTGTATTTGCAAAAGACCCAAATTCTGTCAAAAAAAGTCTGTCAAAAAATAATTGTGCGGCGGCATTAGCACCGGACCGCACCGTCCCCCCCCCCGTCCCCAGCCCCCATAGCGATCGACTGTCGAGGCTGGCTTGTACACAATCTCCCAAACTTAATACGCAAACACACACACACACACACACACACACACTCTCTGTGTGTGGTTATAGTAGGCTAACATATGTCAATGGTTTTAGGAACAGCAGTAACATCAGGCAGGGTTTAGGCTACCAACTGCCTAGCCAGTTGTAGCTCAATCTTGGGTGCAATGATCACGTTCCCACACTGACTGACTGTGTGGAGGCTCATTGATTTAACGTTACGTTAGCCTAGATACTACACTAGCAAAGTTATAAACTCAGCAAAAAAAGAAACGTCCTCACTGTCAAATGCGTTTATTTTCAGCCAGCTTAACATGTGTAAATATTTGTATGAACATAAGAGTCAACAACTGAGACATAAACTGAACAAGTTCCACAGACATGTGACTAACTGTAACGCTTGTCGTCTGTAGAAGAAGGGGTCCAAAGCGCAGCGTGGTGTGTTCATATTAATGATTTAATAATAAGAAGAAACACTTCAAACAAAACAAGAAACTGAACGACAGCCAACAGTTCTGTCAGGCCACAAAATGTACAAAACAGAAAATAACTACCCACAAAGCCCAAAGGAAAACAGGCTGCCTAAGTATGACTCCCAATCAGCGACAACGATGTACAGCTGTCCCTGATTGAGAGCCATACCAGGCCAGAACAAAGACATACAAAGCATAGAAAAATGGACATAGAATGCCCACCCAAATCACACCCTGACCAAACCTAAATAGAGACATAAAAAAAGGCTCTCTCAGGTCAGGTCGTGACAGTACCCCCCCCCCCCCCCCCCCCCAAAGGTGCGGACTCCGGCCGCAAAACCTGAACCTATAGGGGAGGGTCTGGGTGGGCATCTCTCCGCGGTGGCGGCTCTGGAGCGGGACGCAGACCCCTCTCCACCACTGGCTCACCCCACTTTGGTGGCGCCTCTAGAGCGGGGTCCCTCGCCGCGGGCCCCGGACTGGAGGGCGACTGCGGCGGCGCCGGACAGGCGGGCGACTCCGGCGGCGGATTCCCCAGGCTGGGGAGACCCACGGGAGGCCTGGCCCGTGGAGGAGGCACAGGATACACCAGGCTGGGGAGACCCACTGGAGGCCTGGTCCGTGGAGGAGGCACAGGATTCACCAGGCTGGGGAGACCCACTGGAGGCCTGGTCCGGGGAGGAGGCACAGGATAGACCAGGCTGGGGAGACATGCAGGAGGCCTGGCTCTGGGAGCAGGCACAAGACGTGCAGGGCTGGGGAGGCGTACAGGAGGCCTGGTGCGTGGGGCTGGCACAGTCTTCACCAGACGGCTAGCACGCACCTCAGGACGAGTATGGAGAGCTGACTCAGGTGACATCAATTCGAGGACACCCTCCGTAGGGCGAATGTCGTGCCTCATGCACCAACACAGCAGCTCTCTCATATCTCTCTCCTCCAATCTCCCCATCAACTCCTTCACTGTCTCTGCTTCGCTCCCTTCGCTCACCTCCAACTTCACCCCGACTGGCTCTGGTTCCATTCTCGGCACCGCCGACCGTCCCGTGTGCCCCCCCCGCAAAAAAATAATAATTGGGGCTGCCTCTCCTCCTCTTGCCGTGCCAGCCGATCCTCCCAGAAACGCCGTTCTGCCTTCGCTGCCTTCGCTGCCTCTATCTACTCCGGCGGGCGGCGGTATTCTCTAGCCTGTCTCCAGGGTCCCTTTCCGTCCAGTATCTCTTCCCAAGTCCAGGAGTCCTGAACCCTCTGCTTCTCCATACCACGCTGCTTGGTCCGTTGAAGGTGGGTAGTTCTGTAACGCTTGTCGTCTGTAGAAGAAGGGGACCAAAGCGCAGCGTGGTGAGTGTTCATTATAATGATTTAATAATAAGAAACACTTCAAACAAAACAAGAAACTGAACGTCAGCCAACAGTTCTGTCAGGTCACAAAATGTACAAAACAGAAAATAACTACCCACAAACCCCAAAGGAAAACAGGCTGCCTAAGTATGACTCCCAATCAGCGACAACGATGTACAGCTGTCCCTGATTGAGAGCCATACCAGGCCAAAGCAAAGAAATACAAAGCATAGAAAAAAGGACATAGAATGCCCACCCAAATCACACCCCGACCAAACCTAAATAGAGACATAAAAAAAGGCTCTCTCAGGTCAGGTCGTGACACTAACAGAAATGGAATAATGTGTCCCTAGCCCTCACCCTCCGATCCAACAGGTCCCAGACGTGCTCAATGGGATTGAGATCCAGGCTCTTCACTGGCCATGGCAGAACACTGACATTCCTGTCTTGCAGGAAATCACACACAGAACGAGCAGTATGGCTGGTGGCATTGTCATGCTGGAGGGTCATGTAAGGATGAGCTTGCAGGAAGGGTACCACATGAGGGAGGAGGATGTCTTCCCTGTAACGCACAGTGTTTAGATTGCCTGCAATGACAACAAGCTCAGTCCGATGATGCTGTGACACACCGCCCCAGATCATGACGGACCCTCCACCTCCGATCCCGCACCAGAGTACAGGCCTCAGTTTAACGCTCATTCCTTTGACGATAAACGCGAATTCGACCATCACCCCTGGTGAGACAAAACCACGACTCGTCAGCAAAGAGCACTTTTTGCCAGTCCTGTCTTGTCCAGCTACAGTGGGTTTGTGCCCATAGGCGACGTTGTTGCCGGTGATGTCTGGTGAGGACCTGCCTTACAACAGGCCTACAAGCCCTAAGTCCAGCCTCTCTCAGTCTAGTGTGGACAGTCTGAGCACTAATGGAGGGTTTGTGTTATCTTTGAAAGACAGGGTCCTGAAAAAGGGACGTTTGTTTTTTTGCTGAGTTTATATAGCAGTCGGCTATATTAGCCACAACTTACTGTTCTTTGTGCAGATTCAAATGTCTAGCAAAGTTGGAAATTGTTGTGCCTTCGTCTGTAATTTTCTTCCCACATGTTTTACAAGTTGCAATCCGTTTTTTTTGTTGACTACAGCGTAGTCTTTATATCCGAAAATAATAATAATCTTTCCAAGATTTCCATCTGAATTCACCTGCCGACGTTCCTCTGCACTGCCACGTGCAACTTTCTCTCAGCTGGCACAATTTGATTGGCTGCTGTCCGATTCAAACTGTAATCCGTTAAATGAAGAGTTGATGCACTGCACACTTTTTTTAAAAGCATCATTTTTTATATACTGCTCAAAAAAATAAAGGGAACACTTAAACAACACATCCTAGATCTGAATGAAGGAAATAATCTTATTAAATACTTTTTTCTTTACATAGTTGAATGTGCTGACAACAAAATCACACAAAAATAATCAATGGAAATCCAATTTATCAACCCATGGAAGTCTGGATTTGGAGTCACACTCAAAATGAAAGTGGAAAACCACACTACAGGCTGATCCAACTTTGATGTAATGTCCTTAAAACAAGTCAAAATGAGGCTCAGTAGTGTGTGTGGCCTCCATGTGCCTGTATGACCTCCCTACAATGCCTGGGCATGCTCCTGATGAGGTGGCGGATGGTCTCCTGAGGGATCTCCTCCCAGATCTGGACTAAAGCATCCGCCAACTCCTGGACAGTCTGTGGTGCAACGTGGCGTTGGTGGATGGAGCGAGACATGATGTCCCAGATGTGCTCAATTGGATTCAGGTCTGGGGAACGGGTGGGCCAGTCCATAGCATTAATGCCTTCCTCTTGCAGGAACTGCTGACACACTCCAGCCACATGAGGTCTAGCATTGTCTTGCATTAGGAGGAACCCAGGGCCAACCGCACCAGCATATGGTCTCACAAGGGGTCTGAGGATCTCATCTCGGTACCTAATGGCAGTCAGGCTACCTCTGGCGAGCACATGGAGGGCTGTGCGGCCCCCCAAAGAAATGCCACCCCACACCATGACTGACCCACCGCCAAACCGGTCATGCTGGAGGATGTTGCAGGCAGCAGAACGTTCTCCACGGCGTCTCCAGACTCTGTCACGTCTGTCACGTGCTCAGTGTGAACCTGCTTTCATCTGTGAAGAGCACAGGGCGCCAGTGGCGAATTTGCCAATCTTGGTGTTCTCTGGCAAATGCCAAACGTCCTGCACGGTGTTGGGCTGTAAGCACAACCCCCACCTGTGGACGTCGGGCCCTCATACCACCCTCATGGAGTCTGTTTCTGACCGTTTGAGCAGACACATGCACATTTGTGGCCTGCTGGAGGTCATTTTGCAGGGCTCTGGCAGTGCTTCTTCTGCTCCTCCTTGCACAAAGGCGGAGGTAGCGGTCCTGCTGCTGGGTTGTTGCCCTCCTACGGACTCCTCCACGTCTCCTGATGTACTGGCCTGTCTCCTGGTAGCGCCTCCATGCTCTGGACACTACGCTGACAGACACAGCAAACTTTCTTCCCACAGCTCGCATTGATGTGCCATCCTGGATGAGCTGCACTACCTGAGCCACTTGTGTGGGTTGTAGACTCCGTCTCATGCTACCACTAGAGTGAAAGAAACGCCAGCATTCAAAAGTGACCAAAACATCAGCCAGGAAGCATAGGAACTGAGAAGTGGTCTGTGGTCCCCACCTGCAGAACCACTCCTTTATTGGGGGTGTCTTGATAATTACCTATAATTTCTACCTGTTGTCTATTCCATTTGCACAACAGCATGTGAAATTTATTGTCAATCAGTGTTGCTTCCTAAGTGGACAGTTTGATTTCACAGAAGTGTCATTGACTTGGAGTTACATTGTGTTGTTTAAGTGTTCCCTTTATTTTTTTGAGCAGTGTATTTGGGCTTGGGGAGGGTATCAAGTCAGTTCGAGTCAAAAGGCCCAAGTCCAAGTCACGAGTCATTGGTGTTACAGCCAAAGTCTAGTTGTCATGTCAAAGTCTTTTTGAGTTTGTCAAGTCGAGTCTAAAATCATCATATTTGTGACTCGAGTCCAAGTCATGTGACTGGAGTCCACACCTCTGCCACTAACCATGCCATCACTGCTGAAAATCATCCTAGGTGAAACACTGGAAAGGCTTAGTAATGTATACATGTATTTATGGCCCTCCCATGGGTTCCCTCTCTTGTTTTTCTCTCTCTCTCTCTCTCTCTCTCTCTCTCTCTCTCTCTCTCTCTCTCTCTCTCTCTCTCTCTCTTATCCGTTGATTCTCATCACAATAATCTCTGCTTCTCTGTCCAGCTGAACATCAGTATGTGTGTTCAGTTAGTATGCTACATTAGCATTTGAATTGCCCCAGGCGACATTGAGATGCAGTTGCTATTGACAGCCAGCTGCTTTGTATCAGACTGGTCATTCTAGAGGCTGGTGGCTGGTCGACATTAACTCACTTAATGTTGCTGCAATCATGGTCCAAACACACCAAGACAGTTCCCCTGTATATAGTCTCGGTATTGTTATTTTATTGTGTTACTTTTTATTACATGTTTTACTTCAGTTTATTTAGTAAATATTTTCTTAACTCTATTTCTTGAGCTGTATTGTTGGTTAAGGGCTTGGTAAGTAAGCTTTTCACGGTAAGGTCTACACCTGTTGAATTCGGCGCATATGACAAATAAAATGCGATTTGATTCGATTTTTGCTCTCTGCTCTCTAGGCTTGGGGCTAGGAGGGCATAAGCTGTATCGGGCTGCTTGACGCTAACTGGTTTGACGTGGCTATTGGTAGGCATTTAAATTGGCTAGCCTAGTAGCCTATAGTTACAGTAAGACCTTGATTGATGGTAGCAGCAGCTCTTGTTTCTGTTTCCTCCTGATCATTTCATTAAGGCCATTCAGTTTCAACAGAACATATGATTGGGTGGTGTGTCGATGCCAACATCACACAGCCAATCAAATAGGAGCAGTCATGTTTTATTAGATCACAGTACACATAATAAAATTAGAGAGCATTAATGCGTTGTCATCCAGGACTGGGTAGATACGTGTAGATACACTGAGTGTACAAAACATTAGGAACACTTCTATTTCCATGACATAGACAGAACGCTATGATCCTTTATTGATGTCACTTGTTAAATTCACTTCAATCAGTTTAGATGAAGGGGAGGTGACAGGTTAAAGAAGGATTTTTAGGCCTTGAGACAATTGAAACATAGATTGTGTATGTGTGCCATTCAGAGGGTGAATGGGTAAGACAAAATATTTAAGTGCCTTTGAATGGGGTATGGTAGTAGGTGCCAGGTGCAACGGTTTGGGTCAAGAACTGCAACGCTGCTGGGTTTTTCATGCTCAACATTTTCCTGTTTGTATCAAGAATAGTCCACCACCCAAAGGACATCCATCCAACTTGACTACACATTGTAGTCAACATGGGCCAGCATCCCTTTGGAACGCTTTCGACACCTTTTAGAGTCCATGCTAGGCTTGGACGGTATACCGTATATACCGTATACCAGGGTATTTGGAAATAGCCACGGGATGGCTTTTCAATACCGCTGAAACTTTTTCTTTTAAGTTTTTCAATACATTTGAATATTTGTAGCAATTTTTTTGTAAATACCTGCAGTCAATTGTTCAATGCGTTAAGAGACAAAGAAGATTGCGTTCTTATTTCACCTGTCACATTATTTGACATTATGAAGCTTACTTAGTTCCCCAGCACAGTTGAGCCAGTCACGTCTGTTTGTCATTTTTTTAAATGTATTTTTATTTCACCTTTATTTAACCAGGTAGGCTAGTTGACAACAAGTTCTCATTTACAACTGCGACCTGGCTAAGATAAAGCAAAGCAGTGCGACACAAACAACAACACAGAGTTACACATGGAATAAACATACAGTCAATAACACAAAAGGAAAAAAAGTATATATGCAGTGTGTGCAAATGAGGTAGGATAAGGGAGGTAAGGCAATAAATAGGCCATAGTGGCGAAATAATTACAATTTAGCAATTAAACACTGGAGTGATAGATGTGCAGAAGATGAATGTACAAATACAGATACTGGGGTGCAAAGGAGCAAAAAAAAATAACAGTATGGGGATGAGGTAGTTGGATGGGCTATTTACAGATGGGCTATGTACAGGTGCAGTGATCTGTGAGCTGCTCTGACAGCTGGTGGTTAAAGTTAGTGAGGGAGATATGAGTCTCCAGCTTCAGTGATTTTTGCAATTCGTTCCAGTCATTGGCAGCATTGAACCGGAAGGAAAGGCCGCCAAAGGAGGAATTGGCTTTGGGGGTGACCAGTGAAATATACCTGCTGGAGCGCGTGCTACGGGTGGGTGCTGCTATGGTGAACAAATAGCACAACAGGAGAAAGCGGGAGCAGGTGAGTCCAGCCGTGTATTGACAGGGGACACGTTTTATATTGAAGGTCAACAGGGTTTTTTGGTGATCAGGGACGTGCAACTATAGTTGTCTTTCACAGAAAATACATGAATGCAACACATTCGGCATAAAACAGATTCATTTTCATCAGATGACAACAGAAGTACAACGCTATTTGGCTGGCAGCCACACAAGTAAATGAGCTTACAATGAAAAGCAAAAACGATGCATGGTCATCATATTTCTAATGTTTTGGCCTATCACAGAAAGAATGTAGCCAGCTACATTTCCTAATGTTTTGCTTAAAGTTAATCTTGAATTTTACTGGAGAAAAATAGGCTGGCTACACTGAGAAAAGTACAGAGAAAGTAGCTACACATCAGTCAGAGCTCTATCTGCTAATAGAATGCCTGTTTGGGAATTCTTATCCGAGTTTAGAAGTGCAACTGAAGCCAAAAAGTAGTCTGATGCCGAGCAGAAATTACAATAAGAAGCATTTTAGATCTGTTTTTACAAAACGCAGCAAGATATTTCTAATACTTTTAATATTTATGTGTTAACATGACACCTAGTTTAACTTGCTATCGAAGTAAGTGACTGATAATAAGGTGACTGGGTATCATATTGTGTTAGCTTTCTGACGTGTTTGAGAAGGCAAAGCTCTTTAGTTGAGTTATTTGTACAGCTGCCACTGCTATCTTGATTTCCTTGCATTTTTTCTCCTCTCTGTTCTCAGCCTGTCTGCTCCTCCCCACTCTTCTCCAAGCAGAGCAGGCTCGTTGCCCTAGCGACAGACTCCACACAGACACAGCATGTAGACATGCTGCTGGAGAGCCAGTTCTGCATGTGTCAAAACTTTGTTTATTTGCACAATGTTACTCGTTCATATTAGCTTGTAAATGTCCAAACTCACCAAAAATGACATTTGGTGGCTCCTACATATACATTACCAGTCAAAGGTTTGGACACACCTACTCATTCCAGGGTTTTTCTTTATTTTTACTATTTTCTACATTGTCGAATAATAGTGAAGACATCAAAACTATGAAGTAACACATGGAGTAATGTAGTAACCAAAAAAGTTTAAACAAATCAAAATATATTTTATATTTGAGATTCTTGCCTTGATGCCATCATTGCACACTCTTGGCATTCTCTCAACCAGCTTCATGAGGTAGTCACCTGGAATGCATTTCAATTAACAGGTGTGCCTTGTCAAAAGTTAATTTGTGGAATTTATTTCCTTCTTAATGCATTTGAGCCAATCAGTTGTGTTGTGACAAGGTAGGAGTGGTATACAGAAGATAGCCCTATTTGGTAAAAGACCAAATTATGTCAAGAACAGCTCAAATAAGCAAAGAGAAAACGACAGTCCATTATTACTTTAAGACATGAAGGTCAGTCAAAACGGAAAATTTCAAGAACTTTGAAAGTTTCTTCAAGTGCAGTCGCAAAAACCATCAAGCGATATGATAAAACTGGATCTCATGAGGACCGCCACAGGAAGGAAGAACCAGAGTTACCTCTGCTGCAGAGGATAAGTTCATTAGAGTTAACTGCACCTCAGATTGCTGCCCAACTAAATGCTTCACAGAGTTCAAGTAACAGACACATCTCAACATCAACTGTTCAGAGGAGACTGCGTGAATCAGGCCTTCATGATCATATTTCTGCAAAGAAACCACTATTAAAGGACACCAATAAGAAGAAGAGACTTTCATGTGACAAGAAACACAAGCAATAGACATTAGACCAGTGGAAATCTATCCGGTGGAAATCTATTTTTGGTTCCAACTGCCGTGTCTTTGTGAGACGCAGAGTAAATGAACGGATGATTTCTGCATGTGTAGTTCCCACCATGAAGCATGGAGGAGGAGGTGTGATGGTGTGGGGTGCTTTGCTGGTGACACTGTCTGTAATTTATTTTGAATTCAAAGCACACTTTTTTTGCTACCTTTATTTAACTAGGCAAGTCAGTTAAGAACAAATTCTTATTTTCAATGACGGCCTAGGAACAGTGGGTTAACTGCCTTGTTCATGGCTACCAAAGCATTCTGCAGCGATATGCCATCCCATCTGGTTTGCTCTTAGTGGGACTATCATTTGTTTTTCAACAGGACAATGACGCAAAACACACCTCCAGGCTGTGTAAGGGCTATTTGACCAAGGAGAGTGATGGAGTGCTGCATCAGATGACCTGGCCTCCACAATCCCCTGACCTCAACTAAATGGACATGATTTGGGATGAGTTGGACCGCAGAGTGAATGAAGAGCAGCCAACAAGTGCTCAGCATATGTGACTCACCACCTGGATTTGGTCTTATGTAGCAAAATGTGAAATGGTATTTTTTACATTGGATAAAAGTAGAGACTCAGAGCTACAAAATATCATACACTGCATTTGAGGAACAATGGGAAAGTAATTCTGCTTTGAAAGTTGTTCAACTTGTAAGCTCTTCTTTGTCTACACCCATTCAGCATCGTTAAGCTTTAGCCCCACCCATCTCATTTCTCTCGGAGCGTTCAGAGCGCACACTTGACGCTCTGGCTGATGATTTGTTTACCTCTGGATAACATGAAAACAGCCAAACCAGCTCTGCTGGCAACAATTTCATTATGTTTTTTTACAGACGTTTAAAGACACCGACCATATTCAATGGGTGTTGTACACACGTCACGTAACGTTAGCTAACGAGCCAGCCAGCTGACGTTAGCCGCATTCGACAGGATTACCAACACAGACTAACCAGCTCAAATAGACAGAAGCCTTCTATATGGCAGACCAATCCAAACTCATCTCTCGGCATGTCCAGCCCACTCATTATCTCAGCCAATCATGGCTAGTGGAAGTTTGCCATTTTCTTCTGTGGCTTAACCAACTAGGCTCGTAATTTAACAATTTTATTTGTATTTACAGATGGCATACACGTTTGTTATTAAGGCACATGAAAGTTCACATGTTCAAGAATGCATTTCTGGCCAAAAACTCATTTTGCAAAAAAAATAATTTTTACATTCAAATGGCTCTCATGTGAAGTCGTGACTTGCGACATATGCCTAATTTCCTGAATCGGGTCACATATGTGGGAACTCCTTCAAGAGTGTTGGAAAAGCATTCCTCAAAAAGCTGGCTGAGGGAATGCCAAGAGTGTGCAAAGCTGTCATCAAGCCAAAGGGTGGCTACTTTGAAGAATCTAAAATCAATAATATATTTTGATTTGTTTAACAGATTTTTGGTTACTACATGATTCCGTATGTATTATTTCTATAACGACACAAGGTGAGACCCAAATGCAGACACAGGAGGCAGATGGTTCGAGTCTGATATTTATTGAACAGCGAGGGGCAGGCAAGAGGCAGGTCGAGGACAGGCAAGAGTTCATAACCAGTTCAGAGTTATGGTACAGGGCAGCAAGCAGGCTCGAGGTCAGGGGCAGGTAGAATGGTCAGGCAGGCGGGCTCAGTGTCAGGGGCAGGCAGAAGGGTCAGGCAGGCTGGCTCAGTGTCAGGGCAGGCAAAAAGGTGTGAAAAAAAGGAGGACTAGAAAACGCTGGTTGACTTGGCAAGACAAGACGAACTGGCAACAGACAAACAGAGAACACAGGTATAAATACACTGAGGGTAATAGGGAAGATGCGTGACACCTGGAGGGAGTGGAGACAATCACAAGGACAGATGAAACAGATCACGGTGTGACAATTTCATAGTTTTGATGTCTTCACTATTATTGTACAATGTAGAAAATAGTAAAAAATGAAGAAAAACCCTTGAATGAGTAGGTGTGTCCAAACTTTTGACTGGTACTGTATATGTATAACTTCATGACCTGTTTGTCTGTTTTTGCAATTTTTATTATTATTGTTTCTTTTTTAGGTGGTAAGTTTATTTTTGTATTTTATTTTTGCAATTAGTTTATTTTTGTTTGCACTTGTTAGCATTAGTAGCCTCCATGGAAATTCGCTTTACTTGTGCTTATTTTGTTAGCATTCTAGTAATAGATGCCCAATGGGCTTTTTTTGCGGGGGATTTTGGCACCCCCTTGGGTACTAAATTGGTAATACCGTATGTCCTGGGGTGAAAGAAGGACGGTATGACGAAATGAAAATCTGGATACCTCCAAACCCTAGTCCATGCCCTGACAAAATGAGGCTGTTCTGAGGGCAAAGGGGGGCAACTTAATTTTATGAGCGTGTTCTTAATGTTTTGTACACTCAGTGCACACCAATTTATCATCTCTCACACACACGTACTGTACACACATACATGTGTGTCAGAAGGCTCTGACGGCGATGGGTGTCCGTCATGATTTAATAACCTGGCTGCCATTTTGGAATGTCAGCTGTAAAGATGTATTGTTAATTAGGTGGGAGCTGTACTCTTGAGCTGCTGCAGAGGTGTGTGTGTGTGTGTGTGTGTGTGTGTGTGTGTGTGTGTGTGTGTGTGTGTGTGTGTGTGTGTGTGTGTGTTGAGGGTTGGTGGTGGCAGCCGGAGATTGGATTGGTTTCTATTGCAGTGTTTTCCCCTTTGCTGGACGTGCCTTACATTTCAACAACACACACACGCACACAAACACAATTGTAGTCTTGTACACACACACACACACACACACACACACACACACACACACTCCCTCTGATTCAGTACTGAGTGGATGGCTCAATGTCGCAGCCTTTCCAAACAGTGGTTGGGAGAAGAGAAAACAAAACACAGGGTGCATTATGAGGTTTGCCAATAGTTTCATGATAAAGTTTGATTTGTTAAACTTTTTAAAGGTCAATGTTGGAGATGCAATAATAATCAGGTATAATTTCTGAGTTTATCTTTCCAAGGATAGCCTGATCTGTGTGTTGTTAGTCATGTCTAGTAGATAGCCTGGCCTGTGTGTTGTTAGTCATGTCTAGTAGATAGCCTGATCTGTGTGTTGTTAGTCATGTCTAGTAGATAGCCTGGCCTGTGTGTTGTTAGTCATGTCTAGTAGATAGCCTGGCCTGTGTGTCGTTAGTGTTGTCTAGTAGATAGCCTGATCTGTGTTGTTAGTCATGTCTAGTAGATAGCCTGGCCTTTGTGTTGTTAGTCATGTCTAGTAGATAGCCTGGCCTGTGTGTCGTTAGTGTTGTTTAGTAGATAGACTGGCCTTTGTGTCGTTAGTCATGTCTAGTAGATAGCCTGGCCTGTGTGTCGTTAGTGTTGTCTAGTAGATAGCCTGGCCTGTGTGTTGTTAGTGTTGTCTAGTAGATAGCCTGGCCTGTGTGTCGTTAGTGTTGTCTAGTAGATAGCCTGGCCTGTGTGTCGTTAGTGTTGTCTAGTAGATAGCCTGGTCTGTGTGTCGTTAGTGTTGTCTAGTAGATAGCCTGGCCTGTGTGTCGTTAGTGTTGTCTAGTAGATAGCCTGGCCTTTGTGTCGTTAGTCATGTCTAGTAGATAGCCTGGCCTGTGTGTCGTTAGTCATGTCTAGTAGATAGCCTGGCCTGTGTGTTGTTAGTCATGTCTAGTAGATAGCCTGGCCTTTGTGTCGTTAGTGTTGTCTAGTAGATAGCCTGGTCTGTGTGTCGTTAGTGTTGTCTAGTAGATAGCCTGGCCTTTGTGTCGTTAGTGTTGTCTAGTAGATAGCCTGGCCTGTGTGTCGTTAGTGTTGTCTAGTAGATAGCCTGGCCTTTGTGTCATTAGTGTTGTTTAGTAGATAGCCTGGCCTTTGTGTTGTTAGTCATGTCTAGTAGATAGCCTGGCCTGTGTGTCGTTAGTGTTGTCTAGTAGATAGCCTGGCCTGTGTGTCGTTAGTGTTGTCTAGTAGATAGCCTGGCCTGTGTGTCGTTAGTGTTGTCTAGTAGATAGCCTGGCCTGTGTGTCGTTAGTCATGTCTAGTAGATAGCCTGGCCTGTGTGTCGTTAGTGTTGTCTAGTAGATAGCCTGGCCTGTGTGTCGTTAGTCATGTCTAGTAGATAGCCTGGCCTGTGTGTCGTTAGTGTTGTCTAGTAGATAGCCTGGCCTGTGTGTCGTTAGTCATGTCTAGTAGATAGCCCTGGCCTGTGTTGCGTTAGTGCTGTCTAGTAGATAGCCTGGCCTGTGTGTCGTTAGTCATGGCTAGTAGAGAGCCTGGCCTGGTGGTCGTTAGTGTTGGCTAAGTAATAGCCTGGCCTGTGTGTCTGTTAGTCCCTAGTAGAGTCCTGGCCTGTGTGTCGTTAGTCATGTCTAGTAGATAGCGCTGGCCTGTGTGTCGTTAGTGTTGTCTAGTAAGTATAGCTCTGGCCTGTGGTGGTCCGTTAGTCCATGTTCTGTAATAGCCTTTGAAGAGTGC
>NW_021823153.1:0-32500 GCF_901001165.1 Salmo trutta
TGGGGGTGCTTTGCTGCAGGAGGGACTGGTGCACTTCACAAACTGGATGGCATCATGAGGGAGGAAATTATGTGGATATTCACAGCAACATCTCAAGACATCAGTCAGGAAGTTAAAGTTTGGTCGCAAATGGGTCTTCCAAATGGACAATGACCCCAAGCATACTTCCAAAGTTGTAGCAAAATGGCTTAAGGACAACAACAGTCAAGGTATTGGAGTGGCCATCACAAAGCCTTGACCTCAATCCTATAGAAAATTTGTGGGCAGAACTGAAAAAGCGTGTGCGAGCAAGGAGGCCTACAAACCTGACTCAGTTACACCAGCTCTGTCAGGAGGAATGGGACAAAATTCACCCAACTTATTGTGGAAGCTTGTGGAAGGCTACCCGAATCGCTTGACCCAAGTTAAACAATTTAAAGGCAACGCTACCAAATACTAATTGAGTGTATGTAAACTTCTGACCCACTGGGAATGTGATGAAAGAAATAAAAGCTGAAATAAATCATTCTCTCTACTATTATTCTGACATTTCACATTCTTAAAATAAAGTGGTGATCTAACTGACCTAAAACAGGGAATTTTTACTGGGATTAAATGTCAGGAATTGTGAAAAACTGAGTTTATATTTATTGGTTAAGGTGTATGTAAACTTCCGACTTCAACTGTATATATGGCTGATAGACTGATCAACAACAGACATAGTGGCTGATAGACTGAGTCTTGGACCAAGACTAGAATAGAATGGCAGAACAACTCAGACCAAGACTAGAACGGTTAGAACAATTCAGACCAAGACTAGAATGGTAGAACAACTCAGACCAAGACTAGAATGGTAGAACAACTCAGACCAAGCCTAGAATAGTAGAACAACTCAGACCAAGACTAGAATGGTAGAACAACTCAGACCAAGACTAGAATGGTAGAACAACTCAGACCAAGACTAGAACGGCAGAACAACTCAGACCAAGACTAGAATGGTAGAACAACTCAGACCAAGACTAGAACGGTTAGAACAACTCAGACCAAGACTAGAATGGTAAAAAACTCAGACCAAGACTAGAATGGTAGAACAACTCAGACCAAGACTAGAATGGCAGAACAACTAAGACCAAGACTAGAACGGTAGAACAACTCAGACCAAGACTAGAACGGCAGAACAACTCAGACCAAGACTAGAATGGTAGAACAACTCAGACCAAGACTAGAACGATAGAACAACTCAGACCAAGCCTAGAATGGTATAACAACTCAGACCAAGACTAGAATGGTAGAACAACTCAGACCAAGACTAGAATGGTAGAACAACTCAGACCAAGACTAGAATGGTAGAACAACTCAGACCAAGACTAGAATGGTAGAACAACAGACCAAGACTAGAATGGTAGAACAACTCAGACCAAGCCTCGAGCGGTAGATCCTATGATCTATGGACCAAGCCTCGAGCGGTAGATCCTATGATCTATGGACCAAGCCTCGAGCGGTAGATCCTATGATCTATGGACCAAGCCTCGAGCGGTAGATCCTATGATCTATGGACCAAGCCTCGAGCGGTAGATCCTATGATCTATGGACCAAGCCTCGAGCGGTAGATCCTATGATCTATGGACCAAGCCTCGAGCGGTAGATCCTATGATCTATGGACCAAGCCTCGAGCGGTAGATCCTGATCTATTGACCAAGCCTCGAGCGGTAGATCCTATGATCTATGGACCAAGCCTCGAGCGGTAGATCCTATGATCTATGGACCAAGCCTAGAGCGGTAGATCCTATGATCTATGGACCAAGCCTCGAGCGGTAGATCCTATGATCTATGGACCAAGCCTCGAGCGGTAGATCCTATGATCTATGGACCAAGCCTCGAGCGGTAGATCCTATGATCTATGGACCAAGCCTCGAGCGGTAGATCCTATGATCTATGGACCAAGCCTCGAGCGGTAGATCCTATGATCTATGGACCAAGCCTCGAGCGGTAGATCCTATGATCTATGGACCAAGCCTCGAGCGGTAGATCCTATGATCTATGGACCAAGCCTCGAGCGGTAGATCCTATGATCTATGGACCAAGCCTAGAACGGTAGATCCTATGATCTATGGACGAAGCCTCGAGCGGTAGATCCTATGATCTATGGACGAAGCTTTGTTCTGTCCAGTCATTTCCTCAGACGTTAGGATGAGTAAACACAGTGGCAAACTCACCAGGTTCATATCCAGGGTTGGAGAAACCAAGGCTGTACGTCGGGTCTGCGACATTAAGGTCGATCAGTCCCGTGACGTGTTCTTGTTGAACACGACTCTGACTGATTTGTCCAACGTCAAGTATGTCCCCAGTATTCACCTAGGAAGGAAGCAGTGGAGGATCATGTCATGTAACATGATCAGAACGTGTCTTCGATGACAGACGAAGCAGTTGACTGAAGATAGAGGCTACATGATTGCCTGGTGAGCTGGGACAGACACGTCGATGGTCCCATCGATAGTAAGAGTCAGAGGGGCACTGTCGAGATTCAGGAACTTGACCTGGCCTGCAACACCTTGGGGCAGCTTGGGAAGGGTTTGCTGCAGGAACAATTAAAAAACTTGCCCTTAGATCTCCTTTTCACTCTCCTTTGCTCTCTCACTGTGTCTGAGAGAGCACATACATACATACATACATACATACATACGTACGTACGTACGTACGTACGTACGTACATACATACATACATATATACATACGTACATACGTACATACGTACATACGTACATATGCACATACATACATACATACATACATACATACATACATACATACATACATACATACATACATACATACATACATATACTCACATACATACATACATACATACATACATACATACATACATACATACATACATACATACATACATACATACACACACACACACACACACACACACACATACATACATACATACATACATACATACATACATACATACATACATACATACATACATACATACATACATACATACATACATACATACATACGTACATACGTACATACATACACACGTACGTACATACATACATACATACATACATACACACACGCATACATACATACATACATACATACATACATACATACATACATACATACATACATACATACATACGTACTCACATCAATCTGTAGTTGCAGCAGGGCAGCGGCTACAAAAGCCAACGCAGCGATCAGCATCCCCACTGTCATCCTCTTCAGAGGCCTACACACACACACACACACACCACACACACACACACACACACACACACACACACACACACAGAGACACACACACACACACACACAGACACACACAGACAGACACAGAGAGGCACACACACACACACACAGACACACACAAACACACACACACACTGGCTGTGTTAACATATCATAATGATGCAGATTATGTGTTGTATCAGAGGTATCAGCAGTACAACGTGAGACCCAGTCTGTGTGGTATCAGCAGTACAACGTGAGGCCCAGTCTGTGTGGTATCAGCAGTACAACGTGAGGCCCAGTCTGTGTGGTATCAGCAGTACAACGTGAGGCCCAGTCTGTGTGGTATCAGTAGTCCAACGTGAGGCCCAGTCTGTGTGGTATCAGCAGTACAAACGTGAGGCCCAGTCTGTGTGATATCAGCAGTACAACGTGAGGCCCAGTCTGTGTGATACAGCAGTTGAGGCCCAGGTCTGTGTGGTATCAGCAGTACAAACATGAGGCCCAGTCTGGGTGTGGTATCAGCAGTACAAACGTGAGGCCCAGTCTGTGTGGTATCAGCAGTGAGGCCCAGGCTGTGTGGTATCAGCAGTACAACGTGAGGCCCAGTCTGTGTGGTATCAGCAGTACAAACGTGAGGCCCAGTCTGTGTGGTATCAGCAGTGAGGGCCCAGTCTGTGTGGTATCAGCACAGTGAGGCCCAGTCTGTGTGTATCAGCAGTACAACGTGAGGCCCAGTCTGTGTGGTATCAGCAGTGAGGCCCAGTCTGTGTGGTATCAGCAGTACAAAAGTGAGGCCCATTCTGTGTGGTATCAGCAGGTGAGGCCCAGTCTGTGTGGTATCAGCAGTACAACGTGAGGCCCAGTCTGTGTGGTATCAGCAGTACAACGTGAGGCCCAGTCTGTGAGTCTCTGTTAATACGCAGGTCACTGAACTCACGTAAAGTTCAGGTGGCATTTCTTTATGAGAGGGTAGAACATGCTGTCCCATGATGGGAACCAGGGCCAGGATCAGGATCGGGTTGACAGTCTGACAGAGAGGAAGCAGTACGGTATATAAGAGCATGTCACACCTACAAATTATAGTATATAATTAGCAATAAGGCCAGAGGGGTATTGTATATTAATAAGGCCAAGAGGGGTATGGTATATTTATAAGGCCTAGAGGGGTATGTATATTTATAAGGCCAGAGGGGTATGGTATATTAATAAGGCCAGAGGGGTATGGTATATTAATAAGGCCAGAGGGGTATGGTATATTAATAAGGCCAGAGGGTATGGGTATATTTATAAGGCCAGAGGGGTATGGTATATTAATAAGGCCAGAGGGGTATGGTATATTATAAGGCCAGAGGGGTATGGTATATTTAACAATAAGGCCAGAGGGGTATGGTATATTAATAAGGCCAGAGGGGTATGGTATATTTATACAATAAGGCCAGAGGGGTATGGTATATTTATAAGGCCAGAGGGGTATGGTATATTTACAAGGCCAGAGGGGTATGGTATATTAATAAGGCCAGAGGGGTATGGTATATTAATAAGGCCAGAGGGGTATGGTATATTATAAGGCCAGAGGGAGTCATGGTATATTTATAAGGCCAGAGGGGTATGGTATATTAATAAGGCCAGAGGGGTGTGGTATATTAATAAGGCCAGAGGGGTATGGTATATTTAACAATAAGGCCAGAGGGGTATGGTATATTAATAAGGCCAGAGGGGTGATAGGTATATTTATAAGGCCAGAGGGGTGTGGTATTAATAAGGCCAGAGGGGTATGGTATATTAATAAAGCCAGAGGGGTATGGTATATTTATAAGGCCAGAGGGGTATGGTATATTTATAAGGCCAGAGGGGTATGGTATATTTATAAGGCCAGAGGGGTATGGTATATAATAAGGCCAGAGGGGTGTGGTATATTAATAAGGCCAGAGGGGTATGGTATATTAACAATAAGGCCAGAGGGGTATGGTATATTAATAAGGCCAGAGGGGTATGGTATATTTATAAGGCCAGAGGGGTATGGTATATTTATAAGGCCAGAGGGGTATGGTATATTTATAAGGCCAGAGGGGTATGGTATATTAATAAAGCCAGAGGGGTATGGTATATTAATAAGGCCAGAGGGGTATGGTATATTTATAAGGCCAGAGGGGTATGGTATATTTAACAATAAGGCCAGAGGGGTATGGTATATTAATAAGGCCAGAGGGGTATGGTATATTTATAAGGCCAGAGGGGTGTGGTATATTAATAAGGCCAGAGGGGTATGGTATATTAATAAAGCCAGAGGGGTATGGTATATTTATAAGGCCAGAGGGGTATGGTATATTTATAAGGCCAGAGGGGTATGGTATATTTATAAGGCCAGAGGGGTATGGTATATTAATAAGGCCAGAGGGGTATGGTATATTAATAAGGCCAGAGGGGTGTGGTATATTAATAAGGCCAGAGGGGTATGGTATATTTAACAATAAGGCCAGAGGGGTATGGTATATTAATAAGGCCAGAGGGGTATGGTATATTTATAAGGCCAGAGGGGTATGGTATATTTATAAGGCCAGAGGGGTATGGTATATTTATAAGGCCAGAGGGTATGGTATATTAATAAAGCCAGAGGGGTATGGTATATTAATAAGGCCAGAGGGGTATGGTATATTATAAGGCCAGAGGGGTATGGTATATTATAAGGCCAGAGGGGTAGGGTATTAATAAGGCCAGAGGGTTATGGTATATTTATAAGGCCAGAGGGGTATGGTATATTTATAAGGCCAGAGGGGTATGGTATATTAATAAGGCCAGAGGGGTATGGTATATTTAACAATAAGGCCAGAGGGGTATGGTATATTAATAAGGCCAGAGGGGTATGGTATATTTATAAGGCCAGAGGGGTATGGCATATTTATAAGGCCAGAGGGGTATGGTATATTTATAAGGCCAGAGGGGTATGGTATATTTATAAGGCCAGAGGGGTATGGTATATTAATAAAGCCAGAGGGGTATGGTATATTTATAAGGCCAGAGGGGTATGGTATATTAATAAGGCCAGAGGGGTGTGGTATATTAATAAGGCCAGAGGGGTGTGGTATATTTCTAAGGCCAGAGGGGTGTGGTATATTTATAAGGCCAGAGGGGTATGGTATATTTAACAATAAGGCCAGTTAGTGTATAGTAAATAGAGTTAGTATAGTTAGTATACAGAGTTGGTATATATTTTTATAGAGTAAGTATAGTTAGTATATAGAGTTAGTATAGCTAGTATATAGCATTAGTATAGTTAGTATTTATAGTTAGATTATTTAGTATACAGAGTTAATATATTGTTTATAGTATATAGAGTTAGTATAGTTAATATAGAGGTAGTATAGTTAGCATATAGAGTTAGTTTATAGTATATAGAGTTAGTATAGTTAGTATATAGAGTTAATATAGTCAGTCTATAGAGTTAATATAGTTAGTATTTAGAGTTAGTATATAGTATATAGAGTTAGTATAGTTAGTATAGTCTATAGAGTTAGTATAGTCAGTCTATAGAGTTAATATAGTCAGTCTATAGAGTTAATATAGTCAGTCTATAGAGTTAATATAGTTAGTATATAGAGTTAATATAGTTAGTATATAGAGTTAATATAGTTAGTATATAGAGTTAGTATAGTTAGTATATAGAGTTAATATAGTTAGTATATAGAGTTAATATAGTTAGTTTATAGAGTTAATATAGTTAGTATATAGGTTATAGCATAGTCAGTCAGTACAGTTACTATATAGAGTTACTATGTAGTGTATAGTATATCGAGTTAGTATATAGTTTACAGTATATATGAGTTAGTATAGTTAGTATATAGAGATAATATATAGTTCATAGTATATAGAGTTAGTATAGTTAGTATATAGAGTTAGTATAGTTACTTTATAGAGTTTGTATATAGATTATAGTATATAGAGCTAGTATATAGTTTATAGTATATATAGTTAGGGTGTAGTTTATAGTATATATAGTTAGTGTTTAGTTTATAAAGTTAGTATATTTAGTTTGTTTATTTTATAGTATACAGAGTTAGCATAGTTAGTATATATAGTTAATACATAGTTTATAGTATAAAGAGTAAGTAGAGTTAATATATATAGTTAGTATATAGTTAATAGCATTTACAGTTAGTATAGTTACTATGTAGAGTTCATATAGTTTATAGTATATAGAGTTAGAATATAGTTTACAGTATATATAGTTAGAATATAGTTTACAGTATATATAGTTAGAATATAGTTTACAGTATATATAGTTAGAATATAGATTACAGTATATATAGTTAGAATATAGTTTACAGTATATATAGTTAGAATATAGATTACAGTATATATAGTTAGTATAGTTTACAGTATATATAGTTAGAATATAGTTTACAGTATATATAGTTAGAATATAGATTACAGTATATATAGTTAGAATATAGATTATAGTATATAGAGTTAGTATAGTTTACAGTATATATAGTTAGAATATAGATTATAGTATATAGAGTTAGTATAGTTTACAGTATATATAGTTAGAATATAGATTATAGTATATAGAGTTAGTATAGTTTACAGTATATAGAGTTAGAATATGGATTATAGTATATAGAGTTAGTAGAGTTTACAGTATATATAGTTAGAATATAGATTATAGTATATAGAGTTAGTAGAGTTACTATATAGAGTTAGTATTGTTTACAGTATATAGAGTTAGTATATAACTTATAGTATAGAGTTAATATATAGATTATAGTATATACAGTTAGTATAGTTACTATATAGAGTTAGTATATGGTTTATAGTATATAGAGTTAGTATATAGTATAGAGTTAATATATAGAATTAGTATATAGTTTACAGTATAGAGTTGATACATAGATTATTGTATATAGAGGTAGTATATAGTATATAGAGTTAGAATATAGTTTGTAGTATAGAGTTGATATATAGATGATAGTATATAGAGTTAGAATATAGTTTACATTTACATTTTAGTAGACGCTCTTATCCAGAGCGACTTACAGTAGTGAATGCATACATTTCATACATTTGTTTTTTGTACTGGTCCCCCGTGGGAATGGCGTTGCAAACACCATGCTCTACCAACTGAGCCACAGGGAGTTTACAGTATATAGAGTTAGAATATAGTTTACAGTATAGAGTTGATATATAGATTATAGTATATACAGTTAGTATAGTTACTATATAGAGTTAGTATATAGTTTACAGTATAGAGTTGATATATAGATTATAGTATATAGAGTTAGTATATAGTTTACAGTATATAGAGTTAGAATATAGTTTACAGTATAGAGTTGATATATAGATTATAGTATATAGAGTTAGTATATAGTTTACGGTATATAGAGTTAGAATATAGTTTACAGTATAGAGTTGATATATAGATTATAGTATATAGAGTTAGTATATAGTTTACAGTATATAGAGTTAGAATATAGTTTACAGTATAGAGTTGATATATAGATTATAGTATATAGAGTTAGAATATAGTTTACAGTATAGAGTTGATATATAGATTATAGTATATAGAGTTAGTATATAGTTTACGGTATATAGAGTTAGAATATAGTTTACAGTATAGAGTTGATATATAGATTATAGTATATAGAGTTAGTATATAGTTTACAGTATATAGAGTTAGAATATAGTTTACAGTATAGAGTTGATATATAGATTATAGTATATAGAGTTAGAATATAGTTTACAGTATAGAGTTGATATATAGATTATAGTATATAGAGTTAGTATATAGTTTACGGTATATAGAGTTAGAATATAGTTTACAGTATAGAGTTGATATATAGATTATAGCATATAGAGTTAGTATAGTTAGTATATAGTTGTTAGTATATCATTTAAAGAGTTAATACAGTTATTATATAGTTGTTAGCCTGTAAAGGTAGGGGACGTGGCTATAGAGTTAGTATAGTTAGTATATAGTTGTTAGCCTATAAAGGTAGTGGACGTGGCTATAGAGTTAATATAGTTAGTATATAGTTGTTAGCCTATAAAGGTAAGGGACGTGGCTATAGAGTTAGTCTATAGTTGTTAGCCTATAAAGGTAGGGGACGTGGCTATAGAGTTAATATAGTTAGTATATAGTTGTTAGCCTATAAAGGTAGGGGACGTGGCTATAGAGTTAGTATAGTTAGTATATAGTTGTTAGCCTATAAAGGTAGGGGACGTGGCTATAGAGTTAGTATAGTTAGTATATAGTTGTTAGCCTATAACGGTAGGGGACGTGGCTATAGAGTTAGTATATAGTTGTTAGCCTATAAAGGTAGTGGATGTGGCTATAGAGTTAATATAGTTAGTATATAGTTGTTAGCCTATAAAGGTAGGGGACGTGGCTATATAGTTAATATAGTTAGTATATAGAGTTAGTATATCATTTAAAGAGTTAATATAGTTAGTGTATAGTTGTTAGCCTGTAAAGGTAGGGGACGTGGCTATAGAGTTAGTATATAGTTGTTAGCATATAAAGGTAGGGGACGTGGCTATAGAGTTAGTATAGTTAGTATATAGAGTTAGTATATAATTTAAAGAGTTAATATAGTTAGTGTATAGTTGTTAGCCTGTAAAGGTAGGGGACGTGGCTATAGAGTTAGTATAGTTAGTTTATAGTTGTTAGTATATCATTTAAAGAGTTAATATAGTTAGTGTATAGTTGTTAGCCTGTAAAGGTAAGGGATGTGGCTATAGAGTTAGTATATAGTTGTTAGCCTATAAAGGTAGGGGGATGTGGCTATAGAGTTAATATAGTTAGTATATAGTTGTTAGCCTATAAAGGTAGTGGATGTGGCTATAGAGTTAGTATATAGTTGTTAGCCTATAAAGGTAGGGGACGTGGCTATAGAGTTAGTATATAGTTGTTAGCCTATAAAGGTAGGGGATGTGGCTATAGAGTTAGTATATAGTTGTTAGCCTATAAAGGTAGGGGACGTGGCTATAGAGTTAATATAGTTAGTATATAGAGTTAGTATATCATTTAAAGAGTTAATATAGTTAGTATATAGAGTTAGTATATCATTTAAAGAGTTAATATAGTTAGTATATAGAGTTAGTATATCATTTAAAGAGTTAATATAGTTAGTATATAGTTGTTAGCCTGTAAAGGTAGGGGACGTGGCTATAGAGTTAGTATATAGTTGTTAGCCTATAAAGGTAGGGGACGTGGTTATAGAGTTAATATAGTTAGTATATAGTTGTTAGCCTATAAAGGTAGTGGATGTGGCTATAGAGTTAATATAGTTAGTGTATAGTTGTTAGCCTGTAAAGGTAGGGGACGTGGCTATAGAGTTAATATAGTTAGTATATAGTTGTTAGCCTATAAAGGTAGGGGGACGTGGCTATAGAGTTAGTATATAGTTGTTAGCCTATAAAGGTAGGGGACGTGGCTATATAGTTAATATAGTTAGTATATAGAGTTAGTATATCATTTAAAGAGTTAATATAGTTAGTATATAGTTGTTAGCCTGTAAAGGTAGGGGACGTGGCTATAGAGTTAATATAGTTAGTGTATAGTTGTTAGCCTATAAAGGTAGTGGACGTGGCTATAGAGTTAGTATATAGTTGTTAGCCTGTAAAGGTAGGGGGATGTGGCTATAGAGTTAGTATATAGTTGTTAGCCTATAAAGGTAGTGGATGTGGCTATAGAGTTAGTATATAGTTGTTAGCCTATAAAGGTAGGGGACGTGGCTATAGAGTTAGTAGAGTTAGTATATAGTTGTTAGCCTATAAAGGTAGTGCATGTGGCTATAGAGTTAATACAGTTAGTGTATAGTTGTTAGCCTATAAAGGTAGGGGGACGTGGCTATAGAGTTAATATAGTTAGTATATAGTTGTTAGCCTATAAAGGTAGGGGACGTGGCTATAGAGTTAGTATAGTTAGTATATAGTTGTTAGCATATAACGGTAGGGGACGTGGCTATAGAGTTAGTATAGTTAGTATATAGTTGTTAGCCTATAAAGGTAGTGGACGTGGCTATAGAGTTAGTATATAGTTGTTAGCCTATAAAGGTAGGGGACGTGGCTATAGAGTTAATATAGTTAGTGTATAGTTGTTAGCCTATAAAGGTAGTGGATGTGGCTATAGAGTTAATATAGTTAGTATATAGTTGTTAGCCTATAAAGGTAGGGGGATGTGGCTATAGAGTTAGTATATAGTTGTTAGCCTATAAAGGTAGGGGGATGTGGCTATAGAGTTAGTATATAGTTGTTAGCCTATAAAGGTAGGGGACGTGGCTATAGAGTTAATATAGTTAGTATATAGTTGTTAGCCTATAAAGGTAGTGGATGTGGCTATAGAGTTAGTATATAGTTGTTAGCCTATAAAGGTAGGGACGTGGCTCACCTGCATCTGATCTGGCTGCACAGTGAGAATTCCCTGCGGAGTAGAAACAGCAGTTAGCTTCGCGTGTCCTTGGGTATCTTTCATTCGGGTAAACACGTCCTTCGGTGTCTTTAATATCGAATTCAGAATATCGTTTCATCAATAGTATCATGTCATTGTTGTTTGTGAGGGTTGAATTACGCGTACAAAATTTCCGTCCATGGTGGTGGCCTGGAGGGTCCATCTGGAGCCCTGGGGAGAGAGACAACGGCGTTTAGGAGGAGCTCACCTGCCTTAAAATACTGGCACAGTCTACTGCCAAGGTGGAGTCTGGGATTCTATGGCACAGTCCACTGCCAAGGTGGAGTCTGGGATTCTATGGCACAGTCTACTGCCAAGGTGCAGTCTGGGATTCTATGGTACAGTCTACTGCCAAGGTGCAGTCTGGGATTCTATGGCACAGTCTACTGCCAAGGTGCAGTCTGGGATTCTATGGCACAGTCTACTGCCAAGGTGCAGTCTGGGATTCTATGGCACAGTCTACTGCCAAGGTGCAGTCTGGGATTCTATGGCACAGTCTACTGCCAAGGTGAGGTCTGGGATTCTATGGCACAGTCTACTGCCAAGGTGCAGTCTGGGATTCTATGGCACAGTCTACTGCCAAGGTGGAGTCTGGGATTCTATGGCACAGTCTACTGCCAAGGTGCAGTCTGGGATTCTATGGTACAGTCTACTGCCAAGGTGCAGTCTGGGATTCTATGGCACAGTCTACTGCCAAGGTGAGGTCTGGGATTCTATGGTACAGTCTACTGCCAAGGTGCAGTCTGGGATTCTATGGTACAGTCTACTGCCAAGGTGCAGTCTGGGATTCTATGGCACAGTCTACTGCCAAGGTGCAGTCTGGGATTCTATGGCACAAAGTATCCTTAATATCTAGCAGGGCTGTTTGGGTTAGGGTGAGTAGTCTTAGGGGTTAGGGTGAGTAGTCTTAGGGGTTAGGGGTTAAGGGTTAGGGGTTAGGGGTTAGGGTGAGTAGTCTTAGGGGTTAGGGGTTAGGGGTTAGGGTGAGTAGTCTTAGGGGTTAGGGGTTAGGGTAAGTAGTCTTAGGGGTTAGGGGTTAGGGGTTAGGGTGAGTAGTCTTAGGGGTTAGGGGTTAGGGTGAGTAGTCTTAGGGGTTAGGGTGAGTAGTCTTAGGGGTTAGGGGTTAGGGTGAGTAGTCTTAGGGGTTAGGGGTTAAGGGTTAGGGGTTAGGGGTTAGGGGTTAGGGTGAGTAGTCTTAGGGGTTAGGGGTTAAGGTTTAAGGGTTAGGGGTTAGGGGTTAGGGTGAGTAGTCTTAGGGGTTAGGGGTTAGGGGTTAGGGGTTAAGGGTTAGGGGTTAGGGTGAGTAGTCTTAGGGGTTAGGGGTTAGGGTGAGTAGTCTTAGGGGTTAGGGGTTAGGGGTTAGGGGTTAGGGTGAGTAGTCTTAGGGGTTAGGGTGAGTAGTCTTAGGGGTTAGGGGTTAGGGGTTAGGGTGAGTAGTCTTAGGGGTTAGGGGTTAGGGTGAGTAGTCTTAGTGGTTAGGGTGAGTAGTCTTAGGGGTTAGGGGTTAGGGGTTAGGGTGAGTAGTCTTAGGGGTTAGGGGTTAGGGTGAGTAGTCTTAGGGGTTAGGGGTTAGGGGTTAGGGTGAGTAGTCTTAGGGGTTAGGGTGAGTAGTCTTAGGGGTTAGGGGTTAGGGGTTAGGGTGAGTAGTCTTAGGGGTTAGGGGTTAGGGTGAGTAGTCTTAGTGGTTAGGGGTTAGGGTAAGTAGTCTTAGGGGTTAAGGGTTAGGGGTTAGGGTTAGGGGTTAGGGGTTAGGGGTTAGGGGTTAGGGGTTAAGGGTTAGGGGTTAGGGGTTAAGGGTTAGGGGTTAGGGGTTAGGGGTTAGGGTAAGTAGTCTTAGGGGTTAAGGGTTAGGGGTTAGGGGTTAGGGGTTAGGGTTAGGGGTTAGGGGTTAGGGGTTAGGGGTTAGGGTTAGGGGTTAGGGTTAGGGGTTAGGGGTTAGGGGTTAGGGTTAGGGGTTAGGGGTTAGGGGTTAGGGGTTAGGGTTAGGGGTTAGGGTAAGTAGTCTTAGGGGTTAAGCGATACCCCTTTAGGTATCAAAACATATATATTGAATTTGGCAATAGCCCATAGAATCCCACTGAGTAGCACATTCATAAATGGCAACAACAAACTCACAAAATAAATCATAAAGAATAAGGTTTTGAAGTGTCTGTCTGAAATCTAGGAGATAGAAGAAAGCTCAGGCAATATATATATATATATATATATTATATTTTTTACACATATTTAACCCCATTTTTTGGGTCGGTTCAAAACTACCTTCATAATTCCATTATTTTTTCAAACCAGTACCAGTTACCTTCAGATGAAGTGTCTGATGGTCTGACAAACACCGCTCTAGCTCTGCCACTTTTCACTGCAGATGCAGAACATTGGCGGATCATTGGTTTGAGACGCAGCCAACGCAAAAAATATATCTAGCTGAAACAGATCTGTCTAGCTGAAACAGATCTCTCTAGCTGAAACAGATCTCTAGTTGAAACAGATATATCTAGCTGAAACAGATCTCTAGTTGAAACAGATCTCTAGTTGAAACAGATATATCTAGCTGAAACAGATCTCTAGTTGAAACAGATCTCTCTAGCTGAAACAAATCTCTCTAGCTGAAACAGATCTGTCTAGCTGAAACAGATCTCTCTAGCTGAAACAGATCTCTCTAGCTGAAACAGATCTGTCTAGCTGAAACAGATCTGTCTAGTTGAAACAGATCTCTAGTTGAAACAGATCTGTCTAGCTGAAACAAATCTGTCTAGCTGAAATAGATCTCTCTAGCTGAAACAGATCTCTCTAGCTGAAACTGATCTCTCTAGCTGAAACATATCTCTCTGGTTGAAACAGATCTCTAGTTGAAACAGATCTGTCTAGCTGAAACAGATCTCTAGTTGAAACAGATCTGTCTAGCTGAAACAGATCTGTCTAGCTGAAACAGATATCTCTCTAGCTGAAACTGATCTCTCTAGCTGAAACAGATCTCTAGCTGAAACTGATCTCTCTAGTTGAAACATATCTCTAGCTGAAACAGATCTCTCTAGCTGAAACTGATCTCTAGCTGAAACAGATCTCTCTAGCTGAAACAGATATATCTAGCTGAAACAGATCTATCTAGTTGAAACAGATCTCTCTAGCTGAAACAGATCTATCTAGCTGAAACAGATATGTCTAGCTGAAACAGATCTATCTAGCTGAAACAGATCTCTCTAGCTGAAACAGATCTGTCTAGCTGAAACAGATCTGTCTAGTTGAAACAGATATCTAGCTGAAACAGATCTCTCTAGCTGAAACAGATCTCTAGCTGAAACAGATCTCTCTAGCTGAAACAGATATCTAGCTGAAACAGATATATCTAGTTGAAACAGATCTCTCTAGATGAAACAGATCTATCTAGTTGAAAAAGATCTCTCTAGCTGAAACAGATCTATCTAGTTGAAACAGATCTCTCTAGCTGAAACAGATCTCTCTAGCTGACACAGATCTCTCTAGTTGAAACAGATCTCTCTAGCTGAAACTGATCTCTCTAGTTGAAACAGATCTCTAGTTGAAACAGATCTGTCTAGCTGAAACAGATCTCTAGTTGAAACAGATCTGTCTAGCTGAAACAGATCTGTCTAGCTGAAACAGATCTGTCTAGCTGAAACAGATCTCTAGTTGAAACAGATCTGTCTAGCTGAAACAGATCTGTCTAGCTGAAACAGATCTCTCTCTAGCTGAAACTGATCTCTCTAGCTGAAACAGATCTCTAGCTGAAACTGATCTCTCTAGTTGAAACATATCTCTAGCTGAAACAGATCTCTCTAGCTGAAACTGATCTCTAGCTGAAACAGATCTCTCTAGCTGAAACAGATCTATCTAGCTGAAACAGATATCTATCTAGTTGAAACATATCTCTCTAGCTGAAACAGATCTATCTAGCTGAAACAGATATGTCTAGCTGAAACAGATCTATCTAGCTGAAACAGATCTCTCTAGCTGAAACAGATCTGTCTAGCTGAAACAGATCTGTCTAGTTGAAACAGATATCTAGCTGAAACAGATATCTCTAGCTGAAACAGATCTCTAGCTGAAACAGATCTCTCTAGCTGAAACAGATATCTAGCTGAAACAGATATATCTAGTTGAAACAGATCTCTCTAGATGAAACAGATCTATCTAGTTGAAACAGATCTCTCTAGCTGAAACAGATCTATCTAGTTGAAACAGATCTCTCTAGCTGAAACAGATCTCTCTAGCTGACACAGATCTCTCTAGTTGAAACAGATCTCTCTAGCTGAAACAGATCTCTAGCTGAAACAGATCTGTCTAGCTGAAACAGATCTCTCTAGTTGAAACAGATCTCTAGTTGAAACAGATCTCTCTAGCTGAAACAGATATCTCTAGCTAAAACAGATCTGTCTAGCTTAAACAGATCTCTCTAGCTGAAACAAATCTATCTGGCTGAAACAGATCTGTCTAGCTGAAACTGATCTCTCTAGCTGAAACTGATCTCTCTAGTTGAAACAGATCTCTCTAGTTGAAACAGATCTCTAGTTGAAACAGATCTGTCTAGCTGAAACAGATCTGTCTAGCTGAAACAGATCTGTCTAGCTGAAACAGATCTGTCTAGCTGAAACAGATCTCTCTAGTTGAAACAGATCTATCTAGCTGAAACAGATCTCTCTAGCTGAAACAGATATCTCAATCTTAACCTGACAGATTTTGATGTGGATTTTTTAAATGATGTTATTTAGATTGATGGGTTTTATGGTGAGGGTTCTTACCTGTTGGTCAAACAGAGTCCAGAACATGGGAAGAGGGATGTAGAGAAACAGAACTTTCAGCACCATCTTCACCTGGGCCACCAGCAATTTCTGGAGGAGAGGAGGAGGAGATCAGAGAGGAGAGGAGGGGAGGAGGAGAGAGGAGGACGGGGAGGAGAGGAGAGGAGAGGAGAGGAGAGGAGAGGAGGAGGAGAGGAGAGGAGAGGAGGACGGGGAGGAGGAGGAGAGGAGAGGAGAGGAGAGGAGAGGAGAGGAGAGGAGGAGGAAGAGAGAAGAGAGGAGGAAGAGAGGAGGAGGAGGAAGAGGAGGAGAGAGGAGAGGAGGAGGAGAGAGGAGGACGGGGAGGGGGAGGAGAGGAGAGGAGAGGAGAGGAGGAGGAAGAGAGAAGAGAGGAGGAAGAGAGGAGGAGGAGGAAGAGGAGGAGAGAGGAGAGGAGGAGGAGAGAGGAGGACGGGGAGGAGAGGAGAGGAGAGGAGGAGGAGGAGAGAAGAGAGGAGGAAGAGAGGAGGAGGAGAGGAGGAGGAAGAGGAGGAGAGAGGAGAGGAGGAGGAGAGAGGAGGACAGGGAGGAGAGGAGAGGAGAGGAGAGGAGAGGAGAGGAGAGGAGGAGGAGAGGAGAGGAGAGGAGGAGGAGGAGAGAAGAGAGGAGGAAGAGAGGAGGAGGAGAGGAGGAGGAAGAGGAAGAGGAAGAGAGAGCAGAGGAGGAGGAGAGAGGAGAGGAGGAGGAGAGAGGAGGACGGGGAGGAGGAGGAGATCAGAGAGGAGAGGAGAGGAGAGGAGGACGAGAGAGGAGAGGAGGAAGAGAGGAGGAGGAGAAGAAGGATTTATTAATGAGTTCTCTGTGTTGTAAACATCCTTCAGTTGACTTTCATTTTCAACAGTTATATGAACTGCTATTTTGGTAGTGCTGGTTTTCCCATAGAACAATGAGCATGGACCTACGTCATACTTCTCATCGGCCCAGTCCATCCAGTGTTCTCTCTTAGGGAACTTCTTGCTGCGATGCCTGAAGCGGTTCTTTACCGCAAACTAGAGAGGAGCGAAAGAACACAAAAACACCTAACAGCTCTGCTCAAATCCAGACGTTGTTGTTGAATATCACATTCACATCCTGCAGAGTTTCACATGGAAAGATACGACACTGCAAGTCTTCTACTGTCTGTATGGTATTAGACTGTCTCATCCCCTACTGTCTGTATGGTATTAGACTGTCTCATCCCTTACTGTCTGTATGGTATTAGACTGTCTCATCCCTTACTGTCTGTATGTTACTAGACTGTCTCATCCCTTACTGTCAGTATGGTATTAGACTGTCTCATCCCTTACTGTCTGTATGGTATTAGACTGTCTCATCCCTTACTGTCTGTATGTTATTAGACTGTCTCATCCCTTACTGTCTGTATGGTATTAGACTGTCTCATCCCTTACTGTCTGTATGTTATTAGACTGTCTCATCCCTTACTGTCTGTATGTTATTAGACTGTCTCATCCCTTACTGTCTGTATGTTATTTGACTGTCTCATCCCTTACTGTCTGTATGTTACTAGACTGTCTCATCCCTTACTGTCAGTATGGTATTAGACTGTCTCATCCCTTACTGTCTGTATGATATTAGACTGTCTCATCCCTTACTGTCTGTATGGTATTAGACTGTCTCATCCCTTACTGTCTGTATGTTATTAGACTGTCTCATCCCTTACTGTCTGTATGGTATTAGACTGTCTCATCCCTTACTGTCTGTATGGTATTAGACTGTCTCATCCCTTACTGTCAGTATGGTATTAGACTGTCTCATCCCTTAATGTCAGTATGGTATTAGACTGTCTCATCCCTTACTGTCTGTATGTTATCATCCCTTACTGTCTGTATGGTATTAGACTGTCTCATCCCTTACTTTCTGTATGGTATTAGACTGTCTCATCCCTTACTGTCAGTATGGTATTAGACTGTCTCATCCCTTACTGTCTGTATGGTATTAGACTGTCTCATCCCTTACGGTCTGTATGTTATTAGACTGTCTCATCCCTTACTGTCTGTATGGTATTAGACTGTCTCATCCCTTACTGTCTGTATGGTATTAGACTGTCTCATCCCTTACTGTCTGTATGGTATTAGACTGTCTCATCACTTACTGTCTGTATGGTATTAGACTGTCTCATCCCTTACTGTCTGTATGTTATTAGACTGTCTCATCCCTTACTGTCTGTATGGTATTAGACTGTCTCATCCCTTACTGTCTGTATGGTATTAGACTGTCTCATCCCTTACTGTCTCATCCCTTACTGTCTGTATGGTATTAGACTGTCTCATCCTTTACTGTCTGTATGTTATCATCCCTTACTGTCTGTATGGTATTAGACTGTCTCATCCCTTACTGTCTGTATGGTATTAGACTGTCTCATCCCTTACTGTCTGTATGTTATCATCCCTTACTGTCTGTATGGTATTAGACTGTCTCATCCCTTACTGTCAGTATGTTATTAGACTGTCTCATCCCTTACTGTCTGTATGTTATCATCCCTTACTGTCTGTATGGTATTAGACTGTCTCATCCCTTACTGTCTGTATGGTATTAGACTGTCTCATCCCTTACTGTCTCATCCCTTACTGTCTGTATGGTATTAGACTGTCTCATCCTTTACTGTCTGTATGTTATCATCCCTTACTGTCTGTATGGTATTAGACTGTCTCATCCCTTACTGTCTGTATGGTATTAGACTGTCTCATCCCTTACTGTCTGTATTTTATTAGACTGTCTCATCCCTTACTGTCTGTATGGTATTAGACTGTCTCATCCCTTATTGTCTGTATGGTATTAGACTGTCTCATCCCTTACTGTCTGTATGTTATTAGACTGTCTCATCCCTTACTGTCTGTATGTTATTAGACTGTCTCATCCCTTAATGTCTGTATGGTATTAGACTGTCTTATCCCTTACTGTCTGTATGGTATTAGACTGTCTCATCCCTTACTGTCTGTATGGTATTAGACTGTCTCATCCCTTACTGTCTGTATGGTATTAGACTGTCTCATCCCTTACTGTCTGTATGTTACTAGACTGTCTCATCCCTTACTGTCTGTATGTTACTAGACTGTCTCATCCCTTACTGTCTGTATGGTATTAGACCTCCTCATCCCTTACTGTCTGTATGGTATTAGACTGTCTCATCCCTTACTGTCTGTATGGTATTAGACTGTCTCATCCCTTACTGTCTCATCCCTTACTGTCTGTATGGTATTAGACTGTCTCATCCCTTACTGTCTGTATGTTATTAGACTGTCTCATCCCTTACTGTCTGTATGGTATTAGACTGTCTCATCCCTTACTGTCTGTATGTTATTAGACTGTCTCATCCCTTACTGTCTGTATGTTATTAGACTGTCTCATCCCTTACTGTCTGTATGGTATTAGACTGTCTCATCCCTTACTGTCTGTATGGTATTAGACTGTCTCATCCCTTACTGTCTGTATTTTATTAGACTGTCTCATCCCTTACTGTCTGTATGGTATTAGACTGTCTCATCCCTTACTGTCTGTATGGTATTAGACTGTCTCATCCCTTACTGTCTGTATGGTATTAGACTGTCTCATCCCTTATTGTCTGTATGGTATTAGACTGTCTCATCCCTTACTGTCTGTATGTTATTAGACTGTCTCATCCCTTACTGTCTGTATGTTATTAGACTGTCTCATCCCTTACTGTCTGTATGGTATTAGACTGTCTTATCCCTTACTGTCTGTATGGTATTAGACTGTCTCATCCCTTACTGTCTGTATGGTATTAGACTGTCTCATCCCTTACTGTCTGTATGGTATTAGACTGTCTCATCCCTTACTGTCTGTATGTTATTAGACTGTCTTATCCCTTACTGTCTGTATGGTATTAGACTGTCTCATCACTTACTGTCTGTATGTTACTAGACTGTCTCATCCCTTACTGTCTGCATGTTACTAGACTGTCTTACCCCGATACACTTGCAGACCTCCAGCATAATGTTGCCTTTAGGAGCAGTCTTGTTGTACATGCCACTGCCCATAATGAACACGACTGTGGAAACACAGAAAGACGTCCACCTCTGTTAACTCGACAGAGAGTCACATGTGAGATCCTACGGACAGACAGATTTCAGATCAATACTGATGATTGATATAGGCGAGGAGAGGAAGGAAGCTCCTCCACGTAGTGTTAAAGAGGACAGGGTTATAAAACGAGGGTAACAGTACTCAACTGAGAGCCACCACCATGAGGGCTGCAGGGACGCCGAAGGCCAGAGGATAACACTTCTGTTGGGAGTGGATACCGCACTCCTGGCCTGGAGGAGGGAACAAACATGCTCCTGAATTACTGGGCTACTGGATGGAGAAACTGGCCCTATTACACAGGCATAACGATGGTCATGTAACGTCTGACCAGGTATTGTGTTAGTTTAGGGTTAGTAGTCTACAGTCTGACCAGGTATTGTGTTAGTTTAGGGTTAGTAGTCTACAGTCTGACCAGGTATTGTGTTAGTTTAGGGTTAGTAGTCTACAGTCTGACCAGGTATTGTGCTAGTTTAGGGTTAGTAGTCTACAGTCTGACCAGGTATTGTGCTAGTTTAGGGTTAGTAGTCTACCGTCTGACCAGGTATTGTGTTAGTTTAGGGTTAGTAGTCTACAGTCTGACCAGGTATTGTGCTAGTTTAGGGTTAGTAGTCTACAGTCTGACCAGGTATTGTGCTAGTTTAGGGTTAGTAGTCTACAGTCTGACCAGGTATTGTGCTAGTTTAGAGAGAGATTATCGACGTACCTCTGAGGATGGGTGTGATGACGGTGGACAGGAGACTACCAGCATTGATTGACAGGTAGAAGATGGAGAAGAACGTGCTCCTCTGTTTCTCCTGGAGACGCAGGAGAAGTGGACAGGAGACATGGACAGGAGACATGGACAGGAGACATGGACAGGAGACATGGACAGGAGACATGGACAGGAGACATGGACAGGAGAACAGGTTTATAACAGGAGACATGGACAGGAGACATGGACAGGAGACCAGGTTTTAAAAACATCTGACCTTGACACTTGTGTCTAACCATAACTAGCCAGCAAACAGAGCAGCACCATCTATCTGCTGGAGAATCAAGGTGTTCAGATTCATCCACATTCAGCAACATGACGCTCTGTAACCTTTGACCTAAATGCCCCTTCCAGCAGGTAACCAGGGCTGATGGTTAATAAACAACCATCTGGAAGGTGTTCTGCTGAATCAGCACCATCAGCACTGATAATGACTGAAGACACATTGATAAAACATGCTGATCATCTGGAGTCGACACTACCGTAACTAACCCTAACCCTAACCCTCTAAAATGACTCTAAAATGGAGTCTACACTACCGTAACTAACCCTAACCCTCTAAAATGGAGTCTACACTACCGTAACTAACCCTAACCCTCTAAAATGACTCTAAAATGGAGTCTACACTACCGTAACTAACCCTAACCCTCTAAAATGACTCTAAAATGGAGTCTACACTACCGTAACTAACCCTAACCCTCTAAAATGGAGTCTACACTACCGTAACTAACCCTAACCCTCTAAAATGGAGTCTACACCACCGTAATGACCGAGGCAGACTCTAAAATGGAGTCCACACCACCGTAATGACCGAGGCAGACTCTAAAATGGAGTCTAAACTACCGTAATGACCGAGGCAGACTCTAAAATGGAGTCTACACCACCGTAATGACCGAGGCAGACTCTAAAATGGAGTCCACACTACCGTAATGACCGAGGCAGACTCTAAAATGGAGTCTACACTACCGTAATGACCGAGGCAGACTCTAAAATGGAGTCCACACTACCGTAATGACCGAGGCAGACTCTAAAATGTAGTCTACACTACCGTAATGACCGAGGCAGACTCTAAAATGGAGTCTAAACTACCGTAATGACCGAGGTCGGTAGAGACAGACTCTAAAATGGAGTCCACACCACCGTAATGACCGAGACAGACTCTAAAATGGAGTCTAAACTGCCGTAATGACCGAGGTCGGTAGAGACAGACTCTAAAATGGAGTCCACACCACCGAAATGACCGAGGCAGACTCTAAAATGTAGTCTACACTACCTTAATGACCGAGGCAGACTCTAAAATGTAGTCTAAACTACCGTAATGACCGAGGCAGACTCTAAAATGGAGTCTAAACTACCGTAATGACCGAGGTCGGTAGAGACTCTAAAATGGAGTCTACACCACCGTAATGACCGAGGCAGACTCTAAAATGTAGTCTACACTACCGTAATGACCGAGGTCGGTAGAGACTCTAAAATGGAGTCTATACCACGTAATGATCGAGGTCGGTAGAGACTCTAAAATGGCTGCTCCGCTAGTGTTACCAACCTGGTGGTCTTCAAACTGGTCTCCTCCGAAGGCAGCGACACAGGGTTTGATGCCCCCCGTCCCCAGAGCGATGAGGAACAGGCCAACCATAGACATGGCCCTGAGGGGAGACAACAGCACTTAGCACTTCAACTAATAGAACTCATATCATAGAAGTTCAGTCAACTTGATTGACTAAGTTTACACAACTCTAATCTTTTTTACAACGCTGTACTGTAGCCTGTGGTACAGGCTTATCTAGGAGGTTGTGTTTAAGGTGAACAACAGATGAACTTACACATGGAAGGTCATGTTGTCAGGGGTCCCGTCCCGGTCCGTGTCTGTGATGTCGTGGATGGCGCTTACTGCCATGACAACCTGTCCCACCGTATAGACGATGGATAAATAGACAATAGTCCTGGGGAGAGAGAGGGGAGAGAGGGGAGGGAGAGGGAGAGGGAGGGAGAGAGGTAGAGGGGAGAGAGAGAGAGAGGGAGGGAGAGGGAGAGGGGAGAGAGGGGAGAGAGAGGAAAGAGAGGGGAGGGGGAGAGAGAGGGGAGAGAGAGAGGAAAGAGGGGAGGGAGGGGAGAGAGAGAGGGGAGAGAGAGAGGAAAGAGAGAGAGGGAGGGAGAGGGAGAGAGAGGGGAGAGGGAGGGAGGGAGAGAGAGAGGGAGGGAGGGGGGGAGAGAGGGGAGAGAGAGGAAAGAGAGAGAGAGGAAGAGCGAGAGAGGGGAGAGAGAGAGGAAAGAGAGAGAGGAAAGAGAGAGAGGAAAGAGAGAGAGGAAAGAGAGAGAGGAAAGAGAGAGAGGGGAGAGAGGGAGAGAGAGGGAGAGAGAGGGGAGAGAGGGAGAGAGAGAGGGGGAGGGAGAGGGAGAGAGAGGAAAGAGAGAGAGGAAAGAGAGAGAGGGAGAGAGAGGAAAGAGAGAGGGGGAGGGAGAGGGAGAGAGAGGAAAGAGAGAGAGGAAAGAGAGAGAGGGAGAGAGAGGAAAGAGAGAGAGAGAGAGGGAGAGAGAGGGGAGAGAGGGGAGAGAGAGAGGAAAGAGAGAGAGAGAGAGAGAGGGGAGAGAGAGGGGAGAGAGAGGGGAGAGAGAGAGGAAAGAGAGAGGGGGAGGGAGAGGGAGAGAGAGGAAAGAGAGAGAGGAAAGAGAGAGAGGGAGAGAGAGGAAAGAGAGAGAGAGAGAGGGAGAGAGAGGGGAGAGAGAGGGGAGAGAGAGAGGAAAGAGAGAGGGGGAGGGAGAGGGACAGAGAGGAAAGAGAGAGAGGAAAGAGAGAGAGCGAGAGAGAGAGGGGGAGAGAGGGAGAGAGAGGGAGAGAGAGGGGAGAGAGGGAGAGAGAGAGAGAGGGGGAGAGAGAGGGAGAGAGAGTAAAGAGAGGGAGAGAGAGAGAGGAGAGAGAGAGAGAGGGAGAGAGGAAGAGCGAGAGAGGGGGAGAGAGAGAGGAGAGAGAGAGGGAGAGAGAGAGGGGGAGAAAAACAAATGAAAGGGATTTACCAGGAGGGCTGACAACTACAAGCAAGGGAACTACAATCCCCAGTTATTCTATGGAACATCAGATAACAAGTTGATGTACTGGGTTTGGACTCACTTGAACTTCCCGAGCCAGGAGTCGGCCACTATGGCCCCCAGTATAGGAGTCAGGTAGCAGAGAGCGATGAAGGTGTGATAGATAGAGGTGGACAGGTCATCGTCCCACTTCAGGAAGTACCTGAAGTACAGGACCAGCACCGCTAGGGAGGAGAACAGAACCACAACAGAACCACTCAATATGTCCATCTACAGCACCAGCACCACTAGGGAGGAGAACAGAACCACAACAGAACCACTCAATATGTCCATCTACAGGACCAGCACCGCTAGGGAGGAGAACAGAACCACAACAGAACCACTCAATATTTTATTTATTTTATTTATTTATTTCACCTTTATTTAACCAGGTAGGCAAGTTGAGAACAAGTTCTCATTTACAATTGCGACCTGGCCAAGATAAAGCAAAGCAGTTCGACAACATACAAAAACATAGAGTTACACATGGAGTAAAACAACATACAATCAATGATGCAGTAGAAAAAAATAAGACTATATACAATGTGAGCAAATGATGTGAGATAATGGAGGTAAAGGCAAAAAAATGCCATGGTGGCAGAGTAAATAAAGTATGGCAAGAAAAACACTGGGATGGTAGATTTGTAGTTTGAAGAAAGTTAAAGTTAAAATATAAATAATATGGTGCAAAGGAGCAAAATAAATAAAATAAATAAATACAGTAGGGGAAGAGGTAGTAGTTTGGGCTGAATTATAGATGGGCTATGTACAGGTGCAGTGATCTGTGAGCTGCTCTGACAGCTGGTGCTTAAAGCTAGTGAGGGAGATAAGTGTTTCCAGTTTTAGAGATTTTTGTAGTTCGTTCCAGTCATTGGCAGCTGAGAACTGGAAGGAGAGACGACCAAAGGAGGAGTTGGCTTTAGGGGTGACCAGAGAGATATACCTGCTGGAGCGCGTGCTACAGGTGGGTGCTGCTATGGTGACCAGTGAGCGGAGATAAGGGGGGACTTTACCTAGCAGGGTCTTGTAGATGACCTGGAGCCAATGTGTTTGGCGACGATTATGAAGTGAAGGCCAGCCAACGAGAGCATACAGGTCGCAGTGGTGGGTTGTATATGGGGCTTTGGTGACAAAACGGATGGCACTGTGATAGACTGCATCCAGCTTGTTGAGTAGGGTATTGGAGGCTATTTTGTAAATGACATCGCCGAAGTCGAGGATTGGTAGGATGGTCAGTTTTACGAGGGTATGTTTGGCAGCATGAGTGAAGGATGCTTTGTTGCGAAATAGGAAGCCAATTCTAGATTTCACTTTGGATTGGAGATGATTGATGTGAGTCTGGAAGGAGAGTTTACAGTCTAACCAGACACCTAGGTATTTGTAGTTGTCCACAAATTCTAAGTTAGAACCGTCCAGAGAAGTTATGCTGGATGGGCGGGCAGGTGCAGGCAGCGATCGGTTGAAGAGCATGCATTTAGTTTTACTTGTGTTTAGGAGCAGTTGGAGACCACGGAAGGAGAGTTGAATGGCATTGAAGCTCGTCTGGAGGGTTGTTAACACAGTGTCCAAAGAAGGTCCAGAAGTATACAGAATGGTGTCGTCTGCGTAGAGGTGGATCAGAGATTCACCAGCAGCAAGAGCGACATCATTTATGTATACAGAGAAAAGAGTTGGCCCAAGAATTGAACCCTGTGGTACCCCCATAGAGACTGCCAGAGGTCCAGACAGTAGGCCCTCCGATTTGACACACTGAACTCTGTCAGAGAAGTAGTTGGTGAACCAGGCGACGCAATCGTTTGAGAAACCAAGGCTACTAAGTCTGCCGATGAGGATGTGGTGATTAACAGAGTCAAAAGCTTTGGCCAGGTCAATGAATACGGCAGCACAGTAATGTTTCTTATCGATGGCGGTTACGATGTCGTTCAGGACCTTGAGCGTGGCTGAGGTGCACCCATGACCAGCTCTGAAACCAGATTGCATAGCGGAGAGGGTGCGGTGGGATTCAAAATAGTCGGTAATCTGTTTGTTGACTTGGCTTTCGAAGACCTTAGAAAGGCAGGGTAGGATGGATATAGGTCTGTAGCAATTTGGGTCAAGAGTGTCACCTCCTTTGAAGAGGGGGATGACAGCAGCTGCTTTCCAATCTGTGGGAATCTCAGACGACACGAAAGAGAGGTTGAACAGGCTAGTAATAGGGGTTGCAATAATTTCGGCAGATAATTTTAGAAAGAAAGGTTCCAGATTGTCAAGCCCAGCTGATTTGTAGGGGTCCAGATTTTGCAGCTCTTTCAGAACATCAGCTGAATGGATTTGGGAGAAGGAGAAATGGGGGAGGCTTGGGCGAGTAGCTGTGGGGGGTGCAGTGCTGTTGATATATGTGTATATGTGTCCATCTACAGCACCAGCACCACTAGGGAGGAGAACAGAACCACTCAATATGTCCATCTACAGCACCAGCACCGCTAGAGAGGAGAACAGAACCACAACAGAACCACTCAATATGTCCATCTACAGCACCAGCACCACTAGGGAGGAGAACAGAACCACTCAATATGTCCATCTACAGCACCAGCACTGCTAGGGAGGAGAACAGAACCACTCAATATGTCCATCTACAGCACCAGCACCACTAGGGAGGAGAACAGAACCACAACAGAGTTACCAAAGACTTATTTACATTCTGTAGTAAACACTGATATCTGTTAACATAGAGAGGTGTGATTGGCTCTGCTCTCTGCTATCTGTTAACATAGAGAGGTGTGATTGGCTCACCTTTCTGCTATCTGTTAACATAGAGAGGTGTGATTGGCTCTGCTCTCTGCTATCTGTTAACATAGAGAGGTGTGATTGGCTCACCTTTCTGCTATCTGTTAACATTGAGAGATGTGATTGGCTCTGCTCTCTGCTATCTGTTAACATAGAGAGGTGTGATTGGCTCTGCTATCTGTTAACATAGAGAGGTGTGATTGGCTCAGTTCTCTGCTATCTGTTAACATAGAGAGGTGTGATTGGCTCTGCTCTCTGCTATCTGTTAACATAGAGAGGTGTGATTGGCTCTGCTCTCTGCTATCTGTTAACATAGAGAGATGTGATTGGCTCTGCTCTGTGCTATCTGTTAACATAGAGAGGTGTGATTGGCTCAGCTCTCTGCTATCTGTTAACATAGAGAGGTGTGATTGGCTCTGCTCTCTGCTATCTGTTAACATAGAGAGGTGTGATTGGCTCACCTTTCTGCTATCTGTTAACATAGAGAGGTGTGATTGGCTCACCTCTCTGCTATCTGTTACCATAGAGAGGTGTGATTGGCTCTGCTCTCTGTTACCATAGAGAGGTGTGATTGGCTCTCCTCTCTGTTACCATAGAGAGGTGTGATTGGCTCTGCTATCTGTTAACATAGAGAGGTGTGTTGTGGGATTGGCTCACCTCGCATGCCATAGTAGGAGAAACGTTCGCAGAACTCATTGACCACGATGAAGAAGATACTGAGAGGATACCCGCAGACATCCACCTGGACAGAGAGGAGCAGACGGATTTGGAGGTCACCTTTATGTCACCAAATCAAATCAAATGTTATTTGGCAAATACACATGTTTAGCAGATGTTATTGTGGGTGTAGCAAAATGCTTGTGTTCCTAGCTCCAACAGTAATATCTAACTAAATGCTTGTGTTTCTAGCTCCAACAGTAGTATCTAACTAAATGCTTGTGTTTCTAGCTCCAACAGTAATATCTAACTAAATGCTTGTGTTCCTAGCTCCAACAGTAATATCTAACTAAATGCTTGTGTTCCCAGCTCCAACAGTAGTATCTAACTAAATGCCTGTGTTCCTAGCTCCAACAGTAATATCTAACTAAATGTTTGTGTTCCCAACTCCAACAGTGCAATAATACCTAACTAAATGCTTGTGTTCCCAGCTCCAACAGTAATATCTAACTAAATGCTTGTGTTCCCAGCTCCAACAGTAGTATCTAACTAAATGCCTGTGTTCCTAGCTCCAACAGTAATATCTAACTAAATGTTTGTGTTCCCAACTCCAACAGTGCAATAATACCTAACTAAATGCTTGTGTTCCCAGCTCCAACAGTAATATCTAACTAAATGCTTGTGTTCCCAGCTCCAACAGTAATATCTAACTAAATGCTTGTGTTCCCAGCTCCAACAGTAATATCTACCTAAATGCTTGTGTTCCCAGCTCCAACAGTGCAGTAATATCTAACTAAATGCTTGTGTTCCCAGCTCTAACAGTAATATCTAACTAAATGCTTGTGTTCCCAGCTCCAACAGTAATATCTACCTAAATGCTTGTGTTCCCAGCTCCAACAGTGCAGTAATATCTAACTAAATGCTTGTGTTCCCAGCTCTAACAGTAATATCTAACTAAATGCTTGTGTTCCCAGCTCCAACAGTAATATCTAACTAAATGTTTGTGTTCCCAGCTCCATCAGTAATATCTAACTAAATGCTTGTGTTCCCAGCTCCAACAGTAATATCTAACTAAATGCTTGTGTTCCCAGCTCCAACAGTGCAGTAATATCTAACTAAATGCTTGTGTTCCCAGCTCCAACAGTAAAATCTACCTAAATGCTTGTGTTCCCAGCTCCAACAGTGCAGTAATATCTAACTAAATGCTTGTGTTCCCAGCTCCATCAGTAATATCTAACTAAATGCTTGTGTTCCCAGCTCCAACAGTAGTATCTAACTAAATGCTTGTGTTCCCAGCTCCAACAGTAATATCTAACTAAATGCTTGTGTTCCCAGCTCCAACAGTAGTATCTAACTAAATGCTTGTGTTCCCAGCTCCAACAGTGCAGTAGTATCTAACTAAATGCTTGTGTTCCCAGCTCCAACAGTAATATCTAACTAAATGCTTGTGTTCCCAGCTCCAACAGTAGTATCTAACTAAATGCTTGTGTTCCCAGCTCCAACAGTGCAGTAATATCTAACTAAATGCTTGTGTTCCCAGCTCCAACAGTAATATCTAACTAAATGCTTGTGTTTCTAGCTCCAACAGTACAGTAATATCTAACTAAATGCTTTTGTTCCCAGCTCCAACAGTAATATCTAACTAAATGCTTGTGTTTCTAGCTCCAACAGTACAGTAATATCTAACTAAATGCTTGTGCTCCCAGCTCCAACAGTAATATCTAACTAAATGCTTGTGTTCCCAGCTCCAACAGTGCAGTAATATCTAACTAAATGCTTGTGTTCCCAGCTCCAACAGTGCAGTAATATCTAACTAAATGCTTGTAGTAGATACATATGAGATGAGTAAAGCAGTAGAATAGAATACAGTAGATACATATGAGATGAGTAAAGCAGTAGAATAGAATACAGTAGAATAGAATACAGTAGATACATGAGATGAGTAAAGCAGTAGAATAGAATACAGTAGAATAGAATACAGTAAAATAGAATACAGTAGATACATATGAGATGAGTAAAGCAGTAGAATAGAATACAGTAGAATAGAATACAGTAGAATAGAATACAGTAGAATAGAATACAGTAGATACATATGAGATGAGTAAAATACAGTAGAATAGAATACAGTATATACATATGAGATGAGTAAAGCAGTAGAATAGAATACAGTAGAATAGAATACAGTAGATACATATGAGATGAGTAAAGCAGTAGAATAGAATACAGTAGAATAGAATACAGTAAAATAGAATACAGTAGATACATATGAGATGAGTAAAGCAGTAGAATAGAATACAGTAGAATAGAATACAGTAAAATAGAATACAGTAGATACATATGAGATGAGTAAAGCAGTAGAATAGAATACAGTAGATACATATGAGATGAGTAAAGCAGTAGAACAGAATACAGTAGATACATATGAGATGAGTAAAGCAGTAGAACAGAATACAGTAGATACATATGAGATGAGTAAAGCAGTAGAATAGAATACAGTAGAATAGAATACAGTAAAATAGAATACAGTAGATACATATGAGATGAGTAAAGCAGTAGAATAGAATACAGTAGATACATATGAGATGAGTAAAGCAGTAGAACAGAATACAGTAGATACATATGAGATGAGTAAAGCAGTAGAATAGAATACAGTAGAATAGAATACAGTAGAATAGAATACAGTAGATACATATGAGATGAGTAAAGCAGTAGAATAGAATACAGTAGAATAGAATACAGTAGATACATATGAGATGAGTAAAGCAGTAGAACAGAATACAGTAGATACATATGAGATGAGTAAAGCAGTAGAACAGAATACAGTAGAATAGAATACAGTAGAATAGAATACAGTAGATACATATGAGATGAGTAAAGCAGTAGAATAGAATACAGTAGAATAGAATACAGTAGATACATATGAGATGAGTAAAATACAGTAGAATAGAATACAGTAGATACATATGAGATGAGTAAAGCAGTAGAACAGAATACAGTAGATACATATGAGATGAGTAAAGCAGTATGTAAACATTATTAAAGTGACTAGTGTTCCATTATTAAAGTGGCCAGTGATTCCATGTCTATGTATATGGGGCAGCAGCCTCTAAGGTGCAGGAATGAGTAACTGGGTGGTAGCCGGCTAGTGATGGCTATTTAACAGTCTGATGGCCTTGAGATAGAAGCTGTTTTTCAGTCTCTCGGTTCCAGCTTTGATGCACCTGTTCTGACCTCGCTTTCTGGATGATAGCGGGGTGAACAGGCAGTGGCTCGGGTGGTTGTTGTCCTTGATGATCTTTTTGGCCTTCCTGTGACATCGGGTGGTGTAGGTGTCCTGGAGGGCAGGTAGTTAGCCCCCGGTGATGCGTTGGGCAGACCTCACTACCCTCTGGAGAGCCTTCCGGTTATGGGCGGAGCAGTTGCCGTACCAGGCGGTGATACAGCCCGACAAGATGCTCTCAATTGTGCATCTGTAAAAGTTTGTGATGGTTTTAGGTGCCAAGCCACATTTCTGGTGCGCCTTCTTCACCACGCTGTCTGTGTGGGTGGAACATTTCAGATCGTCAGTGATGTGTACGCCGAAGAACTTAAAACTTTCCACCTTCTCCACTACTGTCCCGTCGATGTGGATAGGGGGGTGCTCCCTCTGCTGTTTCCTGAAGTCCACAATCATCTCCTTTGTTTTGTTGACGTTGGGTGAGCGGTTGCTTTCCTGGTACCACTCCACCAGAGCCCTCACCTCCTCCCTGTAGGCTGTCTCGTCATCGTTGGTAATCAAGCCTACTACTGTTGTGTCGTCTGCAAACTTGAGGATTGAGTTGGAGGTGTGCGTGGCCACGCAGTCATGGATAAACAGGAAGTACAGGAGGGGGCTGAGCATGCACCCTTGTGGGGCCCCAGTGTTGAGGATCAGCGGAGTGGAGGTGATGTTTCCTACCTTCACCACCTGGGGGGCGGCCCGTCAGGAAGTCCAGGAACCAGTTGCACAGGGCGGGGTTGAGACCCAGGGCCCCTTAGTGATGAGCTTGGAGGGCACTATGGTGTTGAATGCTGAGCTATAGTCAATGAACAGCATTCTTACATAGGTATTCCTCTTGTCCTGATGGGTTAGGGCAGTGTGCAGTGGGATGGCGATTGCATCGTCTGTGGACCTATTGGGGCGGTAAGCAAACTGAAATGGGTCTAGGGTGTCAGGTAAGGTAGAGGTGGTATGGTCCTTGACTAGTCTCTCAAAGCACTTCATGATGACAGAAGTGAGTGCTACAGGGCGATAGTCATTTAGTTCAGTTACCTTAGCTTTCTTGGGAATGGGAACAATGGTGGACATCTTGAAGCATGTGGGGACAGCAGACTGGGATAAGGATTGATTGAATATGTCTGTAAATGCACCAGCCAGCTGGTCTGCGCATGCTCTGAGGACGTGGCCGGGGATGCCATCTGGGCCGGCAGCCTTGCGAGGGTTGACACGTTTAAATGTCTTACTCGCGGCGGCCACGGAGAAGGAGAGCCCACAGTCCCTGGTAGCGGGCCGCGTCAGTGGCACTGTGTTATCCTCAAAACGGGTGAAGAAGGTGTTTAGCTTGTCTGGAAGCAAGACGTCGGTGTCCGTGACGTGACTGGTTTTCCCTTTGCAATCTGGGATTGTCTGTAGACTGGTTTTCCCTTTGTAATCTGGGATTGTCTGTAGACTGGTTTTCCTTTTGTAATCTGGGATTGTCTGTAGACTGGTTTTCCCTTTGTAAT
>NW_021823153.1:37500-54872 GCF_901001165.1 Salmo trutta
TAGACTAGTACAGTATATAACCCCATGCTTCACTATTTAACCAGATAGACTAGTACAGTATATAACCCCTGGCTTCACTATTTAACCAGATAGACTAGTACAGTACAGTATATAACCCCTGGCTTCACTATTTAACCAGATAGACTAGTACAGTATATAACCCCTGGCTTCAGTATTGAGTAGAATGAAAAGTAGCAGCCCAGCTGATGCTACTTGCTGAGTGACGTGGCTACGGCTAATCAGCTACTTGGCAGATAACCCTCACGTGCATCAGGGAATCAGTAATGACCCAACAGGTTTCTGTTGAGCTGGTAGTATTATCTCGGATGGAGTTCAAAGAGCAATGCATTAAAAGACTCTATGCCAAGTGAACAACAATAACACATTCCTTTCCTACATCAATCTAACTCATGTCAACAGTATTCAAAAAAGTACTCATTTTTTTTTCTTCTTCTCCCTCTTGTCCAAAAAACACACATTTTTGTATATTAAATCCATTAGATCAGAACCAGTGGGTCGTACGGAATGAATAAACAGTGAGAGTTACACAGCCACTCACAGATGAACCATGGTGTTTGTCTCCTTCCCCATCTCATTGAATGAGACACACAGAACACGAACAAGCCCCCGTCTATGATGTGTTACGTTGGAGAGAGGAGGAGGGGAGAGGGGGAGGGGAGAGGGGAGGGGGAGAGGAGGAGGAGGGGAGGAGGAGGAGGAGGAGGAGGAGGAGAGAGGAGGAGGGGAGAGGGGGAGGGGGAGAGGGGAGGGGAGGAGGGGGAGGGGAGGGGGGGGAGAGGGGGAGGGGAGAGGAGGAGGAGGGGAGGAGGAGGAGGAGGGGAGAGGAGGAGGAGGAGGGGAGAGGAGGAGGAGGAGGAGGAGGGGAGGAGGGGAGAGGGGAGAGGAGGAGTTATTTTGCACGGGGCAGAGAGACGTTTCGTTAAGACTCAGCTGCCAGTCTTTCAGTCCCAACGCCACACATCCTCTCCTATCCTCTGTAACTCTATACACATCGCTAAACCCCGGCCCTGAACGTCAGATAAGTCACTATCTCTTAGCTCAGCCAGTGATTGAAATAATAATGAATAGGTCCTAATCAACAGGCCCATAAATGATGTCGCAACAGAACAGAGTGGAGCAGCTACCCAGCTAACAATTCTATGGAGAGAGAACGTTTTCATAATGTTACCGGTAGATCCCCCTAACGTTTCAGGGTCCAGTTTTCCATTAGAGGTACATTCTATTTATGTAAAACAAAAACCTTCTAAGAACCTTTTTTTAGTATGTTTTGGTGTTAAAGTTAGGAGAGAATTCCATTAATGTCAAGAATATACAACGTTAACGTTCTAGACACATTCCATGAGAACATTTCAAGAACATTCCGGTGCCCAGTTTTCTGAGGGTTAGGAGAATATTCCATCAACGTCACATCACAAATACACAGAACATGTTTATCATGTTCTCAGAACATAAGATATCAATGTTCTAGATCCATTTCATGGGACTGTTCCAGGAACATTTCTGTGTATTTTATTACACAGCATGCCTTGTTACTGCTGCCAAGTCCATCAAGGCCCTGATTGGTGAACCACTGAACCAATCACAGCTCTTAGGTTAGGGAATCTCCCACACACAGGGATTTTAACAGTGTTTTAAAACTGATATATATTTGACACACTTTGAAATACATTCTGCATGTTATTACAACTGAGTGCCGTAGCCTGACATGAGGTGGGAAGGATGGTCCCGGGGCTCTTGGGTAATAGCCTGACATGAGGTGTGAAGGATGGTCCCGGGGCTCTTGGGTAATAGCCTGACATGAGGTGTGAAGGATGGTCCCGGGGCTCTTGGGTAATAGCCTGACATGAGGTGTGAAGGATGGTCCCGGGGCTCTTGGGTAACAGCCTGACATGAGGTGGGAAGGATGGTCCCGGGGCTCTTGGGTAATAGCCTGACATGAGGTGTGAAGGATGGGCCCGGGGCTCTTGGGTAATAGCCTGACATGAGGTGTGAAGGATGGTCCCGGGGCTCTTGGGTAATAGCCTGACATGAGGTGGGAAGGATGGTCCCGGGGCTCTTGGGTAATAGCCGTAGCTCTATAACGGAGAGACAGTGTAGCCTGACATGAGGTGTGAAGGATGGTCCCGGGGCTCTTGGGTAATAGTCGTGGATCTATAACGGAGAGACAGTGTATCCGGCTTGACATTCTTGGTTCCCGGCCAGTATGAGAGGGAGAAGTTGAATCGTGTAACAGCAGGGCCCATCTAGCTTGCCAGGAGTTGAGGCGGTTGGCGTTGCGGGGAAACTCCAGGTTTTTGTAGTCGGTCCAGAACATTAACGTTCTAGACACGTTTCATGAGAACATTTCAAGAACATTCCGGTGCCCAGTTTTCTGAGGGTTAGGAGAATATTCCATCAACGTCACATCACAAATACACAGAACATGGTGCCATGTTCTCAGAACATAAGATATCAATGTTCTAGATCCATTTCATGGGACAGTTCCAGGAACATTTCTGTGTATTTTATTACACAGCATGCCTTGTTACTGCTGCCAAGCCCATCAAGGCCCTGATTGGTGAACCACTGAACCAATCACAGCTCTTAGGTTAGGGAATCTCCCACACACAGGGATTTTAACAGTGTTTTAAAACTGATATATATTTGACACACTTTGAAATACATTCTGCATGTTATTACAACTGAGTGCCGTAGCCTGACATGAGGTGGGAAGGATGGTCCCGGGGCTCTTGGGTAATAGCCTGACATGAGGTGTGAAGGATGGTCCCGGGGCTCTTGGGTAATAGCCTGACATGAGGTGTGAAGGATGGTCCCGGGGCTCTTGGGTAATAGCCTGACATGAGGTGTGAAGGATGGTCCCGGGGCTCTTGGGTAATAGCCTGACATGAGGTGGGAAGGATGGTCCCGGGGCTCTTGGGTAATAGCCTGACATGAGGTGTGAAGGATGGGCCCGGGGCTCTTGGGTAATAGCCTGACATGAGGTGTGAAGGATGGTCCCGGGGCTCTTGGGTAATAGCCTGACATGAGGTGGGAAGGATGGTCCCGGGGCTCTTGGGTAATAGCCGTAGCTCTATAACGGAGAGACAGTGTAGCCTGACATGAGGTGTGAAGGATGGTCCCGGGGCTCTTGGGTAATAGTCGTGGATCTATAACGGAGAGACAGTGTATCCGGCTTGACATTCTTGGTTCCCGGCCAGTATGAGAGGGAGAAGTTGAATCGTGTAACAGCAGGGCCCATCTAGCTTGCCAGGAGTTGAGGCGGTTGGCGTTGCGGGGAAACTCCAGGTTTTTGTAGTCGGTCCAGAACATTAACGTTCTAGACACGTTTCATGAGAACATTTCAAGAACATTCCGGTGCCCAGTTTTCTGAGGGTTAGAAGAATATTCCATCAACGTCACATCACAAATACACAGAACATGGTGCCATGTTCTCAGAACATAAGATATCAATGTTCTAGATCCATTTCATGGGACAGTTCCAGGAACATTTCTGTGTATTTTATTACACAGCATGCCTTGTTACTGCTGCCAAGCCCATCAAGGCCCTGATTGGTGAACCACTGGTCCAATCACAGCTCTTAGGTTAGGGAATCTCCCACACACAGGGATTTTAACAGTGTTTTAAAACTGATATATATTTGACACACATTCTGCATATTCATTTATACAGTAATTATAATTCAACATGTCCTCAGCCGGGATTTGAACTCGCAGCCTCTTGGTTCACGGCATTCAGATCTGCTACTCCACCATGTCAGTGTCACCCTACTCCTGGGTTTGCGACCCACTAGGGGAGTCACCCTACTCCTGGGTTCGCGACCCGCTAGGGGAGTCACCCTACTCCTGGGTTTGCGACCCGCCAGGGGAGTCACCCTACTCCTGGGTTTGCGACCCGCTAAGGGAGTCACCCTACTCCTGGGTTCGCGACCCACTAGGGGAATCACCCTACTCCTGGGTTTGCGACTCGCTAAGGGAATCACCCTACTCCTGGGTTTGCGACCCGCTAAGGGTAGTCACCCTACTCCTGGGTTTGCGACTTGCTAGGGGAGTCACCCTCCTTCTGGGTTCGCGACTCGCTAAGGGTAGTCACCATACTCCTGGGTTTGCGACCCGCTAGGGGAGTCACCCTAATCAGAAGGAATCTCACAGTAACTTGTAATGATGTTATCGAGCCAATCAGAAGGAATCTCACAGTAACCTGTAATGATGTTATCGAGCCAATCAGAAGGAATCTCACAGTAATTGTAATGATCTTGGTCGCACTAGTCTTGTACAGCATGATATTCAGACGTTGCCTGGGCCACCTGCGTGTTGCCTGGGCCACCTGCGTGTTGCCTGGGCCGCCTGCGTGTTGCCTGGGCCACCTGCGTGTTGCCTGGACCACCTGCGTGTTGCCTAGGCCACCTGCGTGTTGCCTGGACCACCTGCGTGTTGCCTGGGATGCCTGTGTTGCCTGGACTACCTGCGTGTTGCCTGGACCACCTGCGTGTTGCCTAGGCCACCTGCGTGTTGCCTGGACCACCTGCGTGTTGCCTGGGATGCCTGCGTGTTGCTTGGGCCGCCTGCGTGTTGCCTGGGCCACCTGCGTGTTGCCTGGGCCACCTGCGAAGCAGCAATCACGGCGGATGACATTTAAAAAGCAGCTCAATGCCGACCAGCAAAGTCTTGAAACTAGAGTAGCCTCTCCAAGCCACGGCAGCTGGGTTTCACCAATAGTCATGGTAGGCAAAAAGGACCAGACATACCGTCTATGTGGGGACTACAGGGCTGGAGGACCAGACATACCGTCTATGTGTGGACTACAGGGCTGGAGGACCAGACATACCGTCTATGTGTGGACTACAGGGCTGGAGGACCAGACATACCGTCTATGTGTGGACTACAGGGCTGGAGGACCAGACATACCGTCTATGTGTGGACTACAGGGCTGGAGGACCAGACATACCGTCTATGTGTGGACTACAGGGCTGGAGGACCAGACATACCGTCTATGTGTGGACTACAGGGCTCCAGGACCAGACATACCGTCTATGTGTGGACTACAGGGCTGGAGGACCAGACATACCGTCCATGTGTGGACTACAGGGCTCCAGGACCAGACATACCGTCTATGTGTGGACTACAGGGCTCCAGGACCAGACATACCGTCTATGTGTGGACTACAGGGCTGGAGGACCAGACATACCGTCTATGTGTGGACTACAGGGCTGGAGGACCAGACATACCGTCTATGTGTGGACTACAGGGCTGGAGGACCAGACATACCGTCTATGTGTGGACTACAGGGCACTAAATGAGCCTACTGTTAAGGATGCATATCCACTTCCTCATATCCAAGACACTCCAGATACCCTGTCGACGGCCAAATGGTTTAGCACTTTGGACTCCCAGGGCCTGTAAGGCGGCCGCTTTCTGCAGCAGCAAGGACCTCTGAGGGGAATGTGATGCCTTTTGGGCTCTGCAACGCACAAGCGACGTTTCAACGTCTAATGGACAACGTCCTGGCCAGAATGCAATGGGGGGACCTGCCTAGTATATCTAGATGACATCATGTTTCATCTCCCGCGTTCGATCGGCTACGCCAAGCCAACCTGAAATTGAAACCCTCCAAGTGCTGTCTCTTCCGCTGACATGTGGCCTACATTGGACACATCGTTTCCAAACACGGCATCCCCACAGATTCCCAGAAAATTCGGAAAGTTCATGAATGGCCCCAGCCTAATAGATTTGTATTTCGCTGCTGTAGCTAAACACCTTCATGAGCTTACAAAAGAAGCATGCTCATTTCCGGTGGACACCAGAGTGCCAGGAGGCATTCTGGGATAGGCGCCTCGTCAACGGCACAGTTGTAAATCACGCAGCGCCTTGTGTCAAGATCACAGATTTTAGAGAAACAACAAACGTCGGTACATAGAAGTGTCTTATATCGGCTGAAAGCTTAAATTCTTGTTAAAACCTGTTGGGGCTAGGGGGCAGTATTGAGAATTTTGGAAAAAAGATGTGCCCATTTTTAACTGCCTCCTACACCAACTCAGAAGCTAGAATATGCATATTATTGTTCAGGTTTGGATAGAAAACACCCTAAAGTTTCTAAAACTGTTTGAATGGTGTCTGTGAGTATAACAGAACTCCTATGGCAGGCAAAAATCTGAGAAGGTTTCATGCAGGAAGTGGCCTGTCTGACAAGGAGTCGTTCTTCTTGCCTCTGTTTATTGAAGAGTAAGGATCTTAGCTGTAACGTGACAATTCCTAGGGCTCCAATAGGCTCTCAGAACCCGGGAAAAACCTGAACGATGACGAGGCAGCCTCAGGCTGAAACACATTATCGCCTTTTCCAAGTGTCCCATTAGGTGACAATAGAACTAGGCGCGTGCGCGATTCGCCCCCGTGGAGTATTTTCATTCGGCTGTTTAGCTTATTGCAGATTCCCGGTCGGAATATTATCGCTTTTCTACGAGATAAATTGCATAAAAATTGATTTTAAACAGCGGTTGACATGCTTCGAAGTACGGTAATGGAATATTTAGAATTTTTTTGTCACGTTCTGCGCCATGCGCACGACCGTGATTTAGCATTCTGATAGTGTCTAGAACGCAAGAACAAAACGTCGCTGATGGAACATAACGATGGATTATTTGGGACCAAACCTACATTTGTTATTGAAGTAGAAGTCCTGGGAGTGCATTCTGACGAAGAACAGGAAAGGTAAGACCATTTTTCTTATAGGAAATATGATTTTGGTGAAGGCTAATCTTGCCGGGTGTCTAAATAGCTAGCCCGTGATGGCTGGGCTATGTACTTAGAATATTGCAAAATGTGCTTCATCCGAAAAGCTATTTTAAAATCGGACATATCGAGTGCATAGAGGAGTTCTGTATCTATAATTATTAAAATAATTGTTATGCTTTTTGTGAACGTTTATCGTGAGTAATTTAGTAAATTCACCGGAAGTTTGCGGGGGGGTATGCTTTTTCTGAACGTCACATGCTAATGTAAAAAGCTGGTTTTTGATATAAATATGAACTTGATTGAACAGACATGCATGTATTGTATAACATAATGTCCTAGGTGTGTCATCTGATGAAGATCATAAAAGGTTAGTGCTGCATTTAGCTGTGGTTTGGGTTTTTGTGACATTATATGCTAGCTTGAAAAATGGGTGTCTGATTATTTCTGGCTGGGCACTCTCCTGACATAATCTAATGTTTTGCTTTCGTTGTAAAGCCTTTTTGAAATCGGACAGTTGTGGTTAGATTAACGAGAGTCTTGTCTTTAAATAGCTGTAAAATAGTCATATGTTTGAGAAATTGAAGTAATAGTATTTCAAACGTTTCAAAAATCGCGCCACTGGATTCAAGTGGCTGTTACGTAGGTGGGACGAATTCGTCCCACCTGCGCCAGAGAGGTTAATATAATTGCACTGTCCAATTTACAGTAGCTATTACTGCGAATAAATGCCATGCTATTGTTTGAGGAGAGCTCCTAACAAAACACTTTTTTTCACCGCGATAGGTTTTATAAATTCTCCTCTGAAAGTGAAATGTGTCCTTACATTCTGAAAATTTGCTCTGATTTATCATCCAAAGGGTCACAGTGATAACATGAAGTGTCGTTCTGTTAGATAAAATCCTTTTTCATATCCTAAAAAGGTCCATATAGCATGCACAATCGATTTTGTATTTCCACTCGTTCAATTTGCAAAGAAAGGAATCTGTGAAAATCTAACCCTAAACGTTGTTTCAACCAGTCAAATCACGTTCGTATGTATTCCTCAGAGATCCTAGAACGTAACCAGACTTCACTATATCATTAGGGGTGTAGTATATCCTATAGGACACCTTCACGGCACGCCGATGACGCGGGCGGTCTTTACTTGATCGACTCTAACTTTGTAAAATAAGCACCAATCGGTGTCAAACAAAGCTAGCTAGATAGCCAATGAGCTGGGCTTCACGGGAGTAACCGTAAACCCTGTATCTGTCGCAAAATGGAGCTACTAACCTTGTACGACAACATGCCTTTTCCTTTTGGACAGAAATTATAAGGATATTCAGAGTTATAAAGTTATGAAAACTGGTTGTTTTGCAAATGTTGAGCTTATAATATGGCTACTAATACTGGAAAAGCTAAATCAAAGTCCAAGTATACAGATTTGATGATATTCTTGCAGAGAAATGTAATATGAAAGCAAATGTCTCCTTTATGATTTGCCCAAATGTACCTGGGTGACTTCACACGAAATGTCATGTAGTTCACTCAGTGATGTAATGGGCCGTTCACACTACCCTCTGTAGCGCCTTACGGTCAGATGCCGAGCAGTTGCCATACCAGGCGGTGATGCAACTGGTCAGGATGCTCTCGATGGTGCAGCTGTAGAACCTTTTGAGGATCTGGGGACCCATGCCAAATCTTTTCAGTCTCCTGAGGGAAAAAAATGTTTTGTCGTGCCCTCTTCACGACTGTCTTAGTATGTTTGGACCATGATAGTTCGTTGCTGATGTGGACACCAAGGAACTTGAAACTCTCGACCCGCTCCACTACAGCCCCATCGATGTTAATGGGGGCTTGTTCGGACCGCCTTTTCCTGTAGTCTACGATCAGTTAGCCGTCTGAAACTTTGCACATACACTGCTGCCATCTTGGAATTACAACCATAGTGGTGGCTAGAACTGGGAGCTTTCTGATGCATTTCAAAGATGGTGGTAGAAAAAAAATGGTTGTTTTTTCTTTGTATTTTCTCCTACCAGATCTATTGTGTTATATTCTCCTACATTCAATTCATATTTTCACAAACTTCAAAGTGTTTCCTTTGAAATGGTACCAAGAATATGCATATCCTTGCTTCAGGAGCTGAGCTACAGGCAATTAGATTTGGGTATGTCATTTTAGGCGAAAATTGAAAAAAAGGGGGCTATCCCTAAGAATTTTTAAAGAAGTTACTCACCAAAAAAACAGACCATTCAAATGTTATATTTAGACTATTTTCTCAACCTCACCATCCCCAAATGTGTACAAGGATCAACTCTCCTTACAGCTGAATAGGATTCCAGGTCAACAAGCCAAATGGAGTATGGTTTCACTGATTCCAGGTCAACAGGCCAAATGGAGTATGGTTTCACTGATTCCAGGTCACCATTAGCTATGTGGACGTTTAGCTCTTAGCTAAACTATTAGCTATGTGGACGTTAAGCTCTTGGCTAAACTATTAGCTATGTGGATGTTAAGCTGTTAGCTAAACTATTAGCTATGTGGACGTTTAGCTCTTAGCTAAACTATTAGCTATGTGGATGTTAAGCTGTTAGCTAAACTATTAGCTTTGTGGATGTTAAGCTCTTAGCTAAACTATTAGCTATGTGGATGTTAAGCTCTTATCTAAACTATTAGCTATGTGGATGTTAAGCTGTTAGCTAAATTATTAGCTATGTAGATGTTAAGCTCTTAGCTAAACTATTAGCTATGTGGATGTTAAGCTCTTAGCTAAACTATTAGCTATGTGGATGTTAAGCTCTTAGCTAAACTATTAGCTACGTGGATGTTAAGATCTTAGCTAAACTATTAGCTATGTGGATGTTAAGCGCTTAGCTGAACTATTAGCTATGTGGATGTTAAGCTCTTAGCTAAACTATTAGCTATTATTAGACTTTGTAGCCTATTTTTGTTTGTTGGCAAGAAAGTTAATTTTATCTTGGTGGAAATCGCCTTCGCGTTTTGTGTGGATTAAAGATGTCATCACTTTAGTAAATTGGAAAATAAAAAATACAGTGCTTTCGGAAAGTATTCAGGCGCTTTTACTTTTTCCACATTTTGTTACGTTACAGCCTTATTCTAAAATTGATTCAATCGTTTTTTCCCCTTATCAATCTACAAACAATACCCCATAATGACAAAGCAAAAAATAGGTTTTTAGATTTTTTGCAAATTTATTACAAATGAAAAACTATTTACATAAGTATTCAGACCCTTTACTCAGTACTTTGTTGAAGCAGCTTTGGCAGCGATTACAGCCTCAAGTCTTCTTGGGTTTGATGCTACAAGCTTGGAACACCTGTATTTGGGGAGTTTCTCCCATTCTTCTCTGCAGATCCTCTCAAGCTCTATCAGGTTGGATGGGGAGCGTCGCTGCACAACTATTTTTAGGTCTCTCCAGAGATGTTCGATCGGATTCAAGTCTGGGCTCTTACTGGGCCACCCAAGTCAATTCAGAGACTTGTCCCGAAGCCACTCCTGCATTGTCTTGGCTGTGTGCTTAGGGTCGTTGTCCTGTTGGAAGGTGAACCTTCGCCCCAGTCTGAGGTCCTGAGCGCTCTGGAGCAGGTTTTCATCAAGGATCTCTCTGTACTTTGCTCCGTTCATCTTTTCCTCGATCCTGACTAGTCTCCCAGTCCCTGCCGCTGAAAAACATCCCCACAGCATGATGCTGCCACCACCATGCTTCACCGTAGGGATGGTGCCAGGTTTCCTCCAGACGTGACGCTTGGCATTCAGGCCAAAGAGTTCAATCTTGGTTTCATCAGACCAGAGAATCTTGTTTCTCATGTTCTGAGAGTCTTTAGGTGCCTTTTGGCAAACTCCAACTTCTGGGTTGTTCATCTACAACAGGAAGTGGTCTCCTGCCTGACTGAGAACCCACTCACACAGTTCTGGGTTGTTCATCTACAACAGGAAGTGGTCTCCTGCCTGACTGAGAACCCACTCACACAGTTCTGGGTTGATCATCTACAACAGGAAGTGGTCATCTACAACAGGAAGTGGTCTCCTGCCTGACTGAGAACCCACTCACACAGTTCTGGGTTGGTCATCTACAACAGGAAGTGGTCTCCTGCCTGACTGAGAACCCACTCACACAGTTCTGGGTTGTTCATCTACAACAGGAAGTGGTCTCCTGCCTGACTGAGAACCCACTCACACAGTTCTGGGTTGTTCATCTACAACAGGAAGTGGTCTCCTGCCTGACTGAGAACCCACTCACACAGTTCTGGGTTGATCATCTACAACAGGAAGTGGTCATCTACAACAGGAAGTGGTCTCCTGCCTGACTGAGAACCCACTCACACAGTTCTGGGTTGTTCATCTACAACAGGAAGTGGTCTCCTGCCTGACTGAGAACCCACTCACACAGTTCTGGGTTGATCATCTACAACAGGAAGTGGTCATCTACAACAGGAAGTGGTCTCCTGCCTGACTGAGAACCCACTCACACAGTTCTGGGTTGGTCATCTACAACAGGAAGTGGTCTCCTGCCTGACTGAGAACCCACTCACACAGTTCTGGGTTGTTCATCTACAACAGGAAGTGGTCTCCTGCCTGACTGAGAACCCACTCACACAGTTCTGGGTTGTTCATCTACAACAGGAAGTGGTCTCCTGCCTGACTGAGAACCCACTCACACAGTTCTGGGTTGTTCATCTACAACAGGAAGTGGTCTCCTGCCTGACTGAGAAAGCAGTAGATGTTCTGGTGTAGTTTGGCACCACATGTCCATATCAGTCAGGGTTCTCAACTCTGGATTACTTTTTTTTTAAAGTACAGAAACAGTCTCAATGCTGAGCATGACATCAGTGTCGCACTGTCAAAAACTGTTCCCAGAATAGACATGCTGTAATTGTTGAAACCTTCAACCAGCCACACACCTCTCATTAGGACAATGTGGCTTCCCTGTGGCTCAGTTGGTAGAGCATGGTGTTTGCAACGCCAGCATGGTGTGTGCAATGCCATGGTTGTGGGTTCGATTCCCACGGAGGGCCAGTACAAAAAAAAATAAAAAAATGCATGAAATTAAATGTTGCTCTGGATAAGAGCGTCTGTAAAAATGTGTGTTTTCTTGTCTACATCCATGTGATTGTTTTTTAAAAATATTTATATTAAATATTTTTTAAATATTTATTTAAAATGTAACCTTCATTTAACTGGTCAAGTCAGTTAAGAAGAAATTCTTATTTACAACGACGTCCTCCCCCGTCCAAACCCGGACGACGCTGGGATAATTGTGCGCCGCCCTATGGAACTCCCAATCACAGCCGGATTGGATACAGCCTGGAATAAATCCGTTTATTCCAGTTCAGAATGAAAACGATGACTTCTCTTTTAAAGCTCCAAACTAGACCTTCCTTCAACAGTATTTTCTACAGTAAGATGTACAGTCGTCCTGATCATTTTTAACCTCTACCGTTACTTAGTGTTGAACTATCAAAAGCCTGTGTGCTGTTATGCATCTGTCTGATCAATATGTTTGTTCCAGTCCAGAATGAACTGTTCAGAAAAGTTAAATGGGGGGAAAATAAACATGAATAGCCATTTAAATGGCTATTTCATTTCATTGTTTATTTGTTTTTGTCTATATTGCATTTGCTTTAGGCATAAGGGCAATGAAATGTACCAATATTTCCCGTGTGGCTCAGTTGGTAGAGCATGGTGTTTGCAACGCCAGGGTTGTGGGTTCGATTCCCACGGGGGACCAGTACGGGGAAAAAAATGTATGAAATGTATGCATTCACTACTGTAAATCGCTCTGGATAAGAGCGTCTGCTAAATTAGCAAAAATATATATATATATATTTACGTATAGTTGCAGATGTTCCTAAGCTTGGGTCCCAGGAAAACAGAGAATTTCTCATTTGGGTTCCAGGCTGAGAAAGTTTAAGAACCCCTGGTCTAGAACATCGATATGTTCTGAGAACACGGCAGCCATGTTCTGTGTATGTTTGGTGGGACGGTGATGGGAGAGTCTCCTAACCCACAGAACAGGAAGGTTCTTGCAGCGTTCCCATTTAAACATGTCTAGGACATTAATATCTTTAGTTCTGAGAACACGGTAACCACATTCTGGGAAAGTTCTATTTGACATTAAGGGAACGGTCTCTTGGAAACAGTCCTACGAAAACGTAATATAATGACCTAATGAGACTCATTAAGGGAATGTTTAAGGGAACATTAAGGGAATGTTCTCTAAAGGTGTGGGAACGTTTGTTGTTAACTGGGTTTGCAGCTGTCAAATGAATGTTAGAGGCATTATTTATTACAGGCTAACTACTGTCTAAGCCAGCTACTAACAGGAAGCGACTGGATTGGTCCATCCGCTGGTGAGCGTTAAACTAAATACACACACACACACACACACACACACACACACACACACCACACACACACACACACACACACACACACACACACACACACACCACAACACACACACACACACACACACACACACACACACACACACACACACACACACAAACAAACAGCACGACAGTAAACATATCACTTACCAAAACTACTGCTTGCTTACTTCTCCTTGCAGGATACCAGATCTTTCTGTTGATCCGTCCATCCATCCATCCTCCTTTACATATCAATGTTCAATGTCCTACAGACAAAACAAGCACCATCAAAACAAGCAGTCCAGCTGGTCAACTGAAGGACAGTTTGAAAAAGCTTCTCTGACTGTAACAGAATATCTTGTTGTGGATATTCAGTGCTTGGCCCTCCTTAGAGAAGACAGATCGTCTGTCATATCCAGACAAAGACGGGAGAACTGAAGGATTTATCAGTTTTGTCCCAGATAGGAGGCATTTCCTGTTGCTACAACGGAGGAAAACCTGTGATTTCCAATCCAGTTTTAATTGGCGACCAAATCCAGAAGTATCAGTCGAAGATGATACTGCATTTATACACTTCAATCAATGTACAGTATATAATGGTGTGTATAGACAGTATATAATGGTGTGTATAGACAGTATATAATGGTGTGTATAGACAGTATATAGTGGTGTGTACAGACAGTATATAATGGTGTGTATAGACAGTATATAGTGGTGTGTACAGACAGTATATAATGGTGTGTATAGACAGTATATAATGGTGTGTATAGACAGTACATAATGGTGTGTACAGACAGTATAATGGTGTGTATAGACAGTATATAATGGTTATATAGACAGTATATAATGGTGTGTACAGTATATAATGGTGTGTATAGACAGTATATAATGGTGTGTACAGACAGTATATAATGGTGTGTATAGACAGTATATAGTGGTGTGTACAGACAGTATATAATGGTGTGTATAGACAGTATATAATGGTGTGTATAGACAGTACATAATGGTGTGTACAGACAGTATATAATGGTGTGTATAGACAGTATATAATGGTTATATAGACAGTATATAATGGTGTGTACAGTATATAATGGTGTGTATAGACAGTATATAATGGTGTGTACAGACAGTACATAATGGTGTGTACAGACAGTATATAATGGTGTGTGCAGACAGTATGTAATGGTGTGTATAGACAGTATATAACGGTGTGTACAGTATATAATGGTGTGTATAGACAGTATATAATGGTGTGTATAGACAGTATATAATGGTGTGTATAGACGGTATATAATGGTGTGTACAGTATATAATGGTGTGTACAGACAGTATATAATGGTGTGCAGACAGTATATAATGGTGTGTATAGACAGTATATAATGGTGTGTACAGACAGTATATAATGGTGTGTACAGACAGTATATAATGGTGTGCACAGACAGTATATAGTGGTGTGTATAGACAGTATATAATGGTGTGTATAGACAGTATATAATGGTGTGTACAGACAGTATATAATGGTGTGTATAGACAGTATGTATAGTATATAATGATGTGTATAGACAGTATATAATGGTGTGTATAGACAGTATATAATGGTGTGTACAGACAGTATATAATGGTGTGTATAGACAGTATGTATAGTATATAATGATGTGTATAGACAGTATATAATGGTGTGTATAGACAGTATATAGTGCGTATGTGTATAAACAGTATATAATGGTGTGTTTAGACTTGCTGGTAACTCTACTGAACTTATCCTCTGCAGCAGAGGGAACTCTGGGTCTTCCTTTCCTGTGGCGGTCCTCATGAGAGCCAGTTTCATCATAGCGCTTGATGGTTTTTGCGACGGCACTTGAAGAAACGTTCAAACTATCTTGAAATGTTCCGTATTGACTGACCTTCATGTCTTAAAGTAATGATGGACTGTCATTCCTCTTTGCTTATTTGAGCTGTTCTTGCCATAATATGGACTTACCCATATTTGGTAAAAGACCATCTTCTGTACATCCCCTACCTTGTCACAACACAACTGCTCACACGCATTAAGGAAAGAAATTCCACAATTTAACTTTTAATAAGGCACACCAGTTAATTCAAATGCATTCCAGGTGACTACCTCATGAAGCTGGTTGAGAGAATGCCAAGAGTGTTGTGGTGGCTAATTTCTGCATTACCAAATGAGGAGAGTTACAAACTTCACACACCAGTCAGAGTTATACTTATAACTACATCTTTAATAATTAAGAGCTTTTTGCAAAAGCCCTTTTGACTTTCAATGATGCGCTATCTCTAATGAACCATTGAAAAAGTGATTACACAAAAGTACAAAGATCTTTTATAGCCAAGATACACCCCTCTCAACGTACATGACGAACCACAGATACATAAAATGGGTCACAAGGTTAAGTTCTGTATGAAATATATCTATAAAACAAAGCAGACAGCAACTGCTGTATCAACAGTGTTCATTGTATAGACCAGTGTCTGGTCCTCCTACTCCAAACTGGATCCGTCTCTCCCTGGTACGGTATAGAACAGACCAGTGTCTGGTCCTCCTACTCCAAACTGGATCCGTCTCTCCCTGGTACGGTATAGAACAGAACCATTAGCTCTAGATACTCCCATCTCAAGTAAAACCCCCTCTTGACTCCACTCCTGGACAAGCTCACTGAGGGGAGTGAGCCTCTAGGTCATACACTATCCCAGGATAAGTGCAACATCAGAGAGGACATACAATGGTTCCAGACACTGCCATACACCTTCCCACAATGCCAAAGGAGGGAGTGACATGCGCCCAGACATTGTGGAGACAAGTAATTGGTTCCCCATTAATCACGCCATCCCTTCACATGGTTTAACAGATACATTCACATATGACAAGTATCTCACATAAGCATATTATGCAAATAAAACATCTTAATTATCTATGTTACCCAACTAATTCTGATTCATCCGCCACAGTGTACAAAGCAGTCACCAAGGCAAAGGGTGGCTATTTGTAGAGTCTCAAATATTAAATATTATTTTGGGGGTTACTACATCAATCCATAGGTGTTATTTCATAGTTATATCTCCCTCACTAACTTTAAGCACCAGCTGTCAGAGCAGCTCACAGATCACTGCACCTGTACATAGCCCATCTGTAAACAGCCCACCCAACTACCTCATCCCCATACTGTATTTATTTATTTCTCTTGCTCCTTTGCACCCCACTATCTCTACTTGCACATTCATCTTCTGCACATCTACCATTCCAGTGTTTAATTGCTATAATGTAATTACTTCGCCACCATGGCCTATTTATTGCCTTACCTCCCTTATCTCACCTCATTTGCACTCACTGTATATAGACTTTTTGTTTTCTTTTGTTCTACTGTATTATTGACTGTATGTTTTGTTTATTCCATGTGTAACTCTGTGTTGTTGTTTGTGTCGAACTGCTTTGCTTTATCTTGACCAGGTCGCAGTTGTAAATGAGAACGTGTTCTCAACTGGCCTACCTGGTTAAATATAAAGGTGAAAAACAATAAAATGAAAAATAGTTGATGTCTTCACTATTATTCTACAATGTAGAAAATAGTACAAATAAAAACCCTTGAATGAGTAGGTGTGTCCAGACTTTAGGCTGGTAGTGTGTGAAGTGGACAGCAGTAGTTATATAGAATACAGTATATGCATATGAAGTAGACAGCAGTAGTTATATAGAATACAGTATATGTATATGAAGTGGACAGCAGTAGTTATATAGAATACAGTATATACATATGAAGTAGACAGCAGTAGTTGTATAGAATACAGTATATACATATGAAGTGGACAGCAGTAGTTATATAGAATACAGTATATACATATGAAGTAGACAGCAGTAGTTATATAGAATACAGTATATACATATGAAGTGGACAGCAGTAGTTATATAGAATACAGTATATACATATGAAGTAGACAGCAGTAGTTGTATAGAATACAGTATACATATGAAGTAGACAGCAGTAGTTATATAGAATACAGTATATACATATGAAGTGGGTAAAACAGTACGTAAACATCATTAAAGTGACCAGTGTTCAGTGACTATATGTACATAATGCAGAAGTCTGTATAGTCAGGACAGGGTACTGGGTGGAGGCTAGTAACAGTGACTATAGTTCAGGACAGGGTACTGGGTGGAGGCTAGTAACAGTGACTATAGTTCAGGACAGGGTACTGGTGGTAGCTGGCTAGTAACAGTGACTATAGTTCAGG